>NC_057803.1:304214937-304243941 GCF_018294505.1 Triticum aestivum | reverse complement strand
TGGATGAACAGTTCCCGGTGGGGGTGGATGAATAGGACCCCATGGTGTTGCCTCTGGATGAACAGGACCCCGATCGATCGAGCCGGTTGGGGCTGGATGAACAGGACCACCCCGTGGAGGGCAGGATGAATAGTAGATGGTGGAGGGCAGGATGAACAGTAGCCCGCGGAGGGGTGGTTGAACAGGAGCCCGTGGAGAGGGGTGGTTGAACAGTAGCCTGTGGAGTAGCGCACGGTGGAGGCTGGATGAACAGGAGCCCAAGGATGAACAGTCGCAGGTGGAGGCTGGAGGAGGTCGACGGTGGATGAACAGTAGCTCGTGGAGGCTGGAGGGGGTCGACGGTGGAGATGAACAGTATCCCGTGGAGTCCCGTTTTGCGGTACGCCACACCCCTGCCGATGAACAGGACCCCTGTTTCGACCGTAGCGCTCCAACACAAGTCCGTTTCCTCTGTTTTGTGGTACGCCACACCCCTCCCGATCAACAAGACCCCCATTTTGACCGTAGGAGGTCCGTTTCCTCTGTTTTGTGGTACGCCAGACCCCTCCCGATCAACAGGATCCCGTTTCGAACGTGGCCGGTCGAACACAAGGCCGTTTCCTCCGTTCTGCGGTATGCCATGCCTCGTTTCCATCGCCTGTTCCGTCCAAGCCCTCCCGATGAACACGACGCATTCCGTTGCCTCCCCATGAACACAACGCATTCTGTTGCCTCCCCATGAACACGACGCATTCCGTTGCCTCCCCATGAACATGACGACGACGCTGTTTCTCCGTTCCGACCCAGCCATGTACACGAGCCCTGGCCGTACGTATGCGCGAGTAGGCGTTCAAGACCCCGCCCGTATGTACACATACGTGGCCGTATTTTCTTTCTTGCACCCTGGCCGCTGTACGTACGTGTACATGCTACATGCGCGCCTCTACTACGACACGTGCGCGCCTCTACATCAACTGATATATATGTACGTACATGTTCGCGACCAGAATGACAATGCTACATATGCTTCGACCAGGTGGGTCCCGACTGTCAGGCACTTCCTTGCGTGCGAAGATGTAGCTGGTGGGTCCGAGCAGTCAGGGGCAAACATTTTTTTGCGAAATACGGTGTCCCATCTGGTGGATCCCCGCTGTCAGGTGGAGGAATAATTATTTCGTGCGTAATAAGGAGCACTTCCTTGCTGTGGCCATGGACCCAGCTGTCAGCGTCTCCACGCACAGTACTCTTCCGATGGAAGTTGGTCATTGACCACATTGACCATGCTGCGCCGACAGCACCACGGTGGTGGACGACAACGAGGCCTAGGAAGGGGACGACGCGGACCCAGGGAAGACGCGGCAGTGGATGCCCACACGTAGAGGAGTACGAGGGTTCACTGGTTCGCTGCGGTGTGAGGTTGTCTTCGCCGCAGAATAACAGGGGGTGTGGGTGAGTAGAGGGATGGCCTGGCCAGCGGTGGGAGTAGTAGGGGGCGGTGAGGCCTCCGCCGCATCGCAGCCGGCCACGGGAGGCAGGAGCACGAGGCACGACCGTCGCTGGTTTGGGCGGCTGGAGCAAGAAGACCAGAGGTTGAAGAAGCACTACGACCGTTGGATGGACATTGTATGGTCACTGGAGCTAGAATCGTGCATATTGACTAAGTTGACAAAGCCCTCCGTCCCCGTCAACTTAGTAGGCCCACAAGTCAGCCTCTCACCAAGGTGGGTCCCAGTTAGCAGGGGGTATTCATTTTTTTGTGCATAATAAGGAGGCACTTCCGGTGGGTCCGAGCTGACAGCAGGGGGAACGTTTTTTCACGAAATATGGTGGCCCGCCGGGTGGGTCCCAGCAGTCAGGGGCACACGTTTTTTTGACGATATACTGGTGGGTGTCCGGTGGGTCCCTGCTATCAGGTGGAGGAATAATTATTTTCCGTGTAATAAGGAGGCACTTCCTTGCGGCTGCCGTGGACCCAGCTGTCAGCCTCTCCACGTACAATATTCTTCCGATGGAATTCGGTCGTTGACCACATTGACCACGCCGCGCCGACAGCACCACGACAGTGGACGACGGCGAGGCCTAGGAAGGGGACGACGCGGAGCCGAGGAAGACGCGGCAGTGGATGCCCACGCGGAGAGGAGTACGGGGGTTCACTGGTTCGGCTGCGCTGCCATCGCCACATAATAACACGGGGTGTGGGTGAGTGGAGTGGAGGGATGGCTTGGCCAGCGGTGGGAGTAGTATGGGGGCGGTGAGGCCTCCGCGGCAGCATAGCCGGCCACAGGAGGCAGGAGCAGGCGGCATGACCGGCGCTGCTTTGGGCGGCTGGAGCAAGAAGACCAGAGGTTGAAGAAGCACTACGGCCGTTGGATGGACATCGTACGGTCAGTCGAGCTAGAATCGTGCATATTGACTAAGTTGACAAAGCCTTTCGTCCCCGTCAACTTAGTAGGCCCACTATACTGGGTCCCAGCTAGCAAGGGGAGTATTCATTTTTTGTGTGCATAATAAGGAGGCACTTCCTTGCGTGCGAAGATATAGCTGGTGGGTCCGAGCTGTCAGCGGCGGTAACGTTTTTTTCACGAAATACAGAGGCCGTTGCGGTGGGTCTCAGATGTCAGGTGGAGGAAATAATTATTTTGTGCATAATAAGGAGGCATTTCCTTGCGTGCGGCCATGGACCCAGCTGTCAGCCTCTCCACATACATTCCATTTCAGATGCATGTCGGTTGTTGAGCACGCTGACCACGCCACGCCGAGAGCACCAGGGCGGTGGACGACGGTGAGGCCTAGGAAGGGAACGACACGGAGGCAGGGAAGACTCGGCCGTTGTTTTTGTTTCCCACGCCGAGGGGAGTATGACTGTACGAGGGTTTACTGGTTCGTCTACCATCGCCGGAGAATAACAGCAGGTGTGGGTGACTAGAGGGATGGCTAGGCCAGCAATGGGAGTATGGTGGGCCGGTGAGGCCTGTGCGGCAGCACAACCGGTCGTGGGGAGAAGGGAGCAGGTAGTCCCACCGGCGCTTGTTTGAGCGGCTAGAGCAAGAAGAGCAGAGATTGAAGAAGCACGACGGCCGTTGGATGGACATCCAACAGTATACAGGCCATCTGTCAAAAGCCTCAAATCTGTGGAAAACAGCATACAACCCATCTGCCATTATTTAAAATAATTTACAGCCCATTTGCTAATTCTTACGGGTTTTTTGGAGCCCATATTCTTTATGTTAGCATTACAGCCCATATTGTGGCCACGGTTAAAAAATTATACGAAATTTTTCATACATCGGTGCGGTCTGAACTGTTTTTAATCCTGAAATTTCGAGTCACATTCAGGCTGATTTTAAAAATAAATGTATATCAATATAAAATCCAATAAATTGTCCACGCATAAAAATCAATTCAATTTAAAATCTTGAAATGAAAAAAAAGATATTTGAAAATAATTGCCGGTTTGATGTGTTTTAAAAATGTACAACCCATTTCTCATTACTGATAGGCCATTTTCTCAGCCAGCCGAATGAAGCTCTCCTCGTCTTGTAAGATTTGCAGCCGAATAGGCCTGATAAAGCAACTTACTTGACAAATCACAAAAGAACTGGGCTAGCCATTTTCAGAAAGAAAAAAAAACTACTGGGCTGGTCTATGGTAAACATAAAAGAAAAGGCTGTCTAGACAGTCCAGAGTGTCCCGCACAGCCCAGTTGACACCCTGCTTCCGTCTCAAAAACAAATTAGATAAATGCCACTCCAATTATGGCGATTCATAAAAATACCACTACAATTTCCAAACTTTGAAAAATGCCACTGCAATTTTTGCAAACTTTGAAAAACGCCACTGCAGTTTGCAAACTTTGAAAAACGCCACTCCAGACTTCGAAAAATGCCACTAGAAATGGCATGAAATGGCATTTTTCAAAGTTTGGAAATTGCAGTGGCATTTCTCGGATACACCAGATTTGGAGTGGCATTTATCAAATTAACCCAAAACAAAAAAAAGTGGGCGAGCTGCTAGGTCCCTAGTGTCAGCCGCTCGTTGTGCAATTCTCTCATTTATTGACTACGTTGACAATGGCATGGGACCCTGTCGGAGTAATGGGCCACGGGTAGGCTAACCCGAGGTCCAGAACCTTTCAAGACATCGGGGCTGACTACGCCCCTCAAGACACCAGGATGGAGATCCGTCTTCCAGAGGCCGGCTAAAGGAACAGCCGACTGCGAGCATGCGGCTGAGTGCTGGAGGCGAGGTCAAGACGGGCCGACTCCCGCCTGGCGGCTCCCAAAGAAGCCGGCCACAGGGAGTCGGCCCATGACACCAACAAAGCCCATGCCCTCATAAGGGGGGATGGGATGGGAGTGGCCACAGTAAAGCCCACTCCCTCCCCTTTTCATGGGGTGGCTAGGCTACAGTGCGCCGTACCAGCGGAGATCTCCGTTCGGCGAGGCACTGTTGCCGTGCCATCCCTGACATCAGCAACAGTAGGCGGAGTCCTGCACCCACGACGGCCTGTCGGTACGGTCCATGGACGATGGGCCCCACCGGCCAGCGAGAGTCCAGAAGACGGCAAGAGCGCCACCAGCCGGACCCGAAGGGAGCCGGCCCCCGGAAGTCGGCCTGCCCCTCCCACGGGACCCACGCGCCATTAACTAGACGAGACGGGGAGTGGCTATAGTAATCGCCCGCCAGGTAGCAGGACTGTAGCGACGACCCCACGACCAAGCCTGTGTCATTACAAGCACGGCTACAGTAATTAGCAGCCGGCAAGACCCGCAAGTGGCGGGTACGGCCTGTCTGCTCCGTACCAGACCAGTCGGTGGGGCCCACCAGCCGGCGGGCCCCAGCAGTCGACGGAGAAGCCGTAGGCGAAGAGACTGACGGTTGGGCCCTGCGCCCAGTCGGTTTACCATTGTACCCCCGGGGGTAGGCCTATATAAACCCCTCGGGGCACCCATGCAAAGGGTTCCAATGCATTAGACTAGACCAGGCCTTAGAGAAGGGGGAGAGCTGGCCTAGTCTCCTCCTGCCCACAGATACAACTCAAGGAGCACCATTGTACCCACTTTTGCCTTAGTGATCATGCAGAGACCCCGCAGAGCAGGACTAGGGGTGTTATCTCCTAGGAGAGCGATGAACCTGGGTAAAGTTCATCGGCGTTCGTGTCTACGCCTCATCCCGTTTCCAGGCCCCAGCGATGTTCTACTCACCCCCACCATGATAAGCCATCCATTGGCATATGTCGCACCCAACCCCCGACATTTGGCGCCCACCGTGGGGCCTGGTGCACCATCGTCCCGAGACCTGTTCTGGACGGGAACCCTTTTCCTCCCTGGCGAGCGCAGCCAGCCCGGCACGCCAGACGGAGTCTGCGCCGACTCGCTGCATGGCGCTGAAATCGCCTGCGCGGCCTGTTGCCTCGCCGATCTTGTAGGCGAGGTCCGCCTCTCCGATGAGCCCGCATCCGACACGGGCACAGGAAGCCCAGAGAGCCTCCTCGCGGGCCTCCTCGATCAACTTCACGTCAGCAGCGAGCCAGCTGGGGACTTGGAGTCCGTAGGCTCCACTGATCCAATGTTGGTCGACTCTGACACCGTGTCGCCTGACACGTTACCAACCAACGTGGTGGTATACGATGAGCCGCTTCCTCGCGCGGAGAGTGGCGGAAGCACCGTCACGGAAGTGCTTGTCATCGATCATGGCGAGCACTCCGGCGGCGGTGATTACGACCCGCTCCATGCGGCGCTGCAAGACCTGGCAGCGCCCATCCCTGAAGATGCCGACGCCGAGACGCTGGAGGCACGCCGCCTTCAGCTAGTCGAAGGCACCAAAAAACTGGCCAGCATGAGACGCTTGTCAAAAGCCTACCGACGCGAGATGGATCGCGCGGTGGGCGGCACGTCGGCTCCAGCTGGGCCTAGCCGCCTTGGCACGGTCCAGCAGCGCGGTGCGGCTATCGCCGATCTGTTCGGGGCAAATCGCCCCGTCTACACCACACCCGCAGAGAATATTCGAGCCGCCCAGGCGGCGGTGGATGAGCTAGACAAGTTCGAGGGGGAAGAGCATCGCTTGATGACGGAGCGCATGCAATGACTCCTTGACGCCGCTGCTGAGCAGAACGAGGCCGGCTGCCACACTGATGCGTCGCACCGATGGAATGACAACCTGCTTCCGCGCCGAGACCAAGGTGTGGAGTCTCGGACGCCGACTGGCGGCGTCCGTGGAAGAAAAGACAAAGAGCCGGCTGCCAGCCGCAGTCGGACTCGCATCACTATAGAGCGCGACCGAGACGGTCGCCCAAGAACAGTGGAACAACGGGACGACTGTCCGCCTCCTCCCCCTCGGAGGGAAAGGCGACTATTCCCGCCGCCCGTTGATCACCCGACGCTCGGCGACTGCCTTGGCCGCCAAGAGGGAGTCGGTGAGAACAATGCCCGCCATCGGATCGACCGTCTCCACCGATCCCTGGCGCTTGAGGAAGAAGATTTGTTGGGTCCGTCGTGTTTTGGCCCCCGCATCCAAGACGAGCCCTTCCCCAAAGGGTTCATGCTCCCCAGAGACACACCCAAGTACACCGGCTCCGTGAAGCCGGAGGACCGGCTGGTCGACTACTCCACGGCCGTCAGCATAGCAAACGGCAACAAGCGTGTTGCTATGAAGTACGTTCCGCACATGCTCTAGGGCACGGCCCGGACGTGGCTGAACAACTTAAGACCCCGCAACATCAATAGTTGGGTCGACTTCACCGACGCCTTTGTCCGCAACTTCACCGGCACGTACAAGCGACGTCCCAAACCCCGCCAGATCTCCTTGTGCATTCAGGGCCCCAGCGAGTCAACTCGCGACTACCTCACGCGCTGGGCCAAGCTCCGCAACTCTTGCGAGGGCGTGCACGAGGTGCAGGCCATTAAGTACTTCACTGCAGGATGCCGGGAGGGCACTGTCGGTGTCAAAACCGGCGGATCTCGGGTAGGGGGTGTTGGAAATATGCCCTAGAGGCAATAATAAAAGTATTATTATTATATTTCCTTGTTCATGATAATTGTATTTTATTCATGCTATAACTGTATTATCCGGAAATCGTAATACACGTGTGAATACATAGACCACAATATGTCCCTAGTGAGCCTCTAGTTGACTAGCTCGTTGTGATCAACAGATAGTCATGGTTTCCTGGCTATGGACATTGGATGTCATTGATAACGGGATCACATCATTAGGAGAATGATGTGATGGACAAGACCCAATCCTAAGACTAGCACAAAAGATCGTGTAGTTCATTTGCTAGAGCTTTGCCAATGTCAAGTATCTCTTCCTTCGACCATGAGAGCGTGTAACTCCTGGATACCGTAGGAGTGCTTTGGGTGTATCAAACGTCACAACGTAACTGGGTGACTATAAAGGTGCACTACAGGTATCTCCGAAAGTATCTATTGTTTTATGCGGATCGAGACTGGGATTTGTCACTCCGTGTAAACGGAGAGATATCTCTGGGCCCACTCGGTAGGACATCATCATATGCGCAATGTGACCAAGGAGTTGATCACGGGATGATGTATTACGGAACGAGTAAAGTGACTTGCCGGTAACGAGATTGAACAAGGTATTGGATACCGACAATCGAATCTCGGGCAAGTAACATACCGATAGACAAAGAGAATTGAATACGGGATTGATTAAGTCCTTGACATCGTGGTTCATCTGATGAGATCATCATGGAACATGTGGGAGCCATCATGGGTATCCAGATCCCGCTGTTGGTTATTGACCGGAGAACGTCTCGGTCATGTCTACATGTCTCCCGAACCCGTAGGGTCTACACACTTAAGGTTCGATGACGCTAGGGTTATAAAGGAAGTTTGTATGTGGTTACCGAATGTTGTTCGGAGTCCCGGATGAGATCCCGGACGTCACGAGGAGTTCCGGAATGGTCCGGAGGTAAAGATTTATATATGGGAAGTCCTATTTTGGCCACCGGAAAATGTTCGGGATTTTTCGGTATTGTACCGGGAAGGTTCTAGAAGGTTCCGGAGTGGGGCCCACCTGCATGGGGGGACCCACATGGACGTGGGTAGTGGGGGCAAGGCCCCACACCCCTGGTCAAGGCGCACCAAGATCCCCCCTTAGAAGGAATAAGATCATATCCCGAAGGGATAAGATCAAGATCCCTAAAAAGGGGGGATAACAATCGGTGGGGAAGGAAATAATGAGATTTCTTTCCTCCCACCTTGGCCAACGCCCCAATGGACTTGGAGGGCAAGAAACCAGCCCCTCCACCCCTATATATAGTGGGGAGGCGCATGGGAGCTAGACACGAAGTTCTGGCACAACCCTACCTCTCTCCCTACTCCTCTCCCATGGTGCTTGGCGAAGCCCTGCTGGATTGCCACGCTCCTCCACCACCACCACGCCGTTGTGCTGCTGTTGGATGGAGTCTTCCTCAACCTCTCCCTCTCTCCTTGCTGGATCAAGGCGTGGGAGACGTCACCGGGCTGTACGTGTGTTGAACGCGGAGGTGCCGTCCGTTCGGCACTAGGATCATCGGTGATTTGAATCACGACGAGTACGACTCCATCAACCCCGTTCACTTGAACGCTTCCGCTTAGCGATCTACAAGGGTATGTAGATGCACTCTCTTGCTACTCGTTGCTGGTCTCTCCATAGATAGATCTTGGTGACACGTAGGAAAATTTTGAATTTCTGCTACGTTCCCCAACAGTGGCATCATGAGCTAGGTCTATTGCGTAGATTCTTTGCACGAGTAGAACACAAAGTAGTTGTGGGTGTTGATGTTGTTCAATATGCTTACCGTTACTAGTCCAATCTTGTTTCGACGGTATTGTGGGATGAAGCGGCCCGGACCGACCTTACACGTACTCTTACGTGAGACAGGTTCCACCGATTGACATGCACTTGGTGCATAAGGTGGCTAGCGGGTGCCAGTCTCTCCCACTTTAGTCGGAACGGATTCGATGAAAAGAGTCCTTATGAAGGGTAAATAGCAATTGGCATATCACATTGTGGTCTTGCGTAGGTAAGAAATGTTCTTGCTAGAAACCCATAGCAGCCACGTAAAACATGCAACAACAATTAGAGGACGTCTAACTTGTTTTTGCAGGGTATGCTATGTGATGTGATATGGCCAAGAAGAATGTGATGAATGATATGTGATGTATGAGATTGATCATGTTCTTGTAATAGGATTCACGACTTGCATGTCGATGAGTATGACAACCGGCAGGAGCCATAGGAGTTGTCTTTATTTATTGTATGACCTGCGTGTCATTGAAGAACGCCATGTAAACTACTTTACTTTATTGCTAAACGCGTTAGTCATAGAAGTAGAAGTAGTCGTTGGCGTGACAACTTCATGAAGACACGATGATGGAGATCATGATGATGGAGATCATGGTGTCGTGCCGGTGACGATGATGATCATGGAGCCCCGAAGATGAAGATCAAAAGGAGCAAAATGATATTGGCCATATCATGTCACTATTTGATTGCATGTGATGTTTATCATGTTTATGCATCTTGTTTGCTTAGGACGACGGTAGTAAATAAGATGATCCCTTACAAAATTTCAAGAAGTGTTCTCCCCTAACTGTGCACCGTTGCTACAGTTCGTCGCTTCTAGGCACCACGTGATGATCGGGTGTGATGGATTCTTATGTTCACATACAACGGGTGTAAGACAGTTTTACACAGCGAAAACACTTAGGGTTAACTTGACGAGCCTAGCATGTGCAGACATGGCCTCGGAACACGGAGACCGAAAGGTCAAGCATGAGTCGTATGGTAGATACGATCAACATGAAGATGTTCACCGATGATGACTAGTCCGTCTCACGTGATGATCGGACACGGCCTAGTTGACTCGGATCATGTGATCACTTAGATGACCAGAGGGATGTCTATCTAAGTGGGAGTTCATAAGATGAACTTAATTATCCTGAACATAGTCAAAAGACCTTTTGCAAATTATGTCGTAAGCTCGCGCTTTAGTTCCACTGTTTAGATATGTTCCTAGAGAAAATATAGTTGAAAGTTGATAGTAGCGATTATGCGATCAGTAGAAAGCTTATGTCCTTAATGCACCGCTCAGTGTGCTGAACCCCAACGTCGTTTGTCGATGTTGCGAACATCGGACATACACGTTTTGATAACTACGTGATAGTTCAATTAAATGGTTTAAGTAGAGGCACCAAAGATGTTTTCGAAACGTCGTGGAACATATGAGATGTTTCGAGGGCTGAAATTGGGATTTCAGGCTCGTGCCCACGTCAAGAGGTATAAGACCTCCGACGATTTTCTTAGCCTGCAAACTAAGGGAGAAAAGCTCAATCGTTGAGCTTGTGCTCAGATTGTCTGAGCACAACAATCACTTGAATCGAGTGGGAGTTGATCCTCCAGATGAGATAGTGATGTTTCCCCAAAGTCATTGCCACCAAGCTGCTAGAGCTTCGTGATTAACTATAACATATCAGGGATAGATATGATGATCCTTGAAATATTCATGATGTTTGACACCGCGAAAGTAGAAATCAAGAAGGAGCATCAATTGTTGATGGTTGGTGAAACCACTAGTTTCAAGAAGGGCAAGGGAACAAAGGGATACTTCATGAAACGGCAATTCAGCTGCTGCTCTAGTGAAGAAACCCAAGGTTGAACCCAAACCCGAGACTAAGTGCTTCTGTAATAAGGGGAACAACCACTGGAGCAGCATTACCCTAGATACTTGGTAGATGAGAAGGCTGGCAAGATCGATAGAAGTATATTGGATATACATTATGTTAATGTGTACTTTACTAGTACTCCTAGTAGCACCAGGGTATTGGATACCGGTTCGGTTGCTAAGTGTTAGTAACTCGAAATAAAAGCTACGGAATAAACGGAGACTAGCTAAAGGTGAGCTGACGATATATGTTGGAAGTGTTTCCAAGGTTGATATGATCAAGCATCGCACGCTCCCTCTACCACCGAGATTGGTGTTTGCGTTGAGCATAGACATGATTGGATTATGTCTATCGCAATACAGTTATTCATTTAAGGAGAATAATGGTTACTCTATTTTTGAATAATACCTTCAATGGTCTTGCACCTAAAGGAATGGTTTATTGAATCTCGGTCGTAGTGATACACATTTTCATGCCAAAAGATATAAGATAGTAATGATAGTACCACTTACTTGTGGCACTGCCATGTAAGTCATAATGGTATAAAACGCATGAAGAAGCTCCATGTTGATGGATCTTTGGACTCACTCGTTTTTGAAAAGTTTGAGACATGCGAACCATGTGGGCAAGATGAAGAAACTCTGTGTAAACGGAGAGGTATCTCTAGGCCCACTCGGTAGGACATCATCATATGCGCAACGTGACCAAGGAGTTGATCACGGGATGATGTGTTACGGAACGAGTAAAGTGACTTGCCGGTAACGAGATTGAACAAGGTATTGGATACCGACGATCGAATCTCGGGCAAGTAACATACCGATAGACAAAGGGAATTGAATACGGGATTGATTAAGTCCTTGACATCGTGGTTCATCCGATGAGATCATCGTGGAACATGTGGGAGCCATCATGGGTATCCAGATCCCGCTGTTGGTTATTGACCGGAGAACGTCTCGGTCATGTCTACATGTCTCCCGAACCCGTAGGGTCTACACACTTAAGGTTCGATGACGCTAGGGTTATAAAGGAAGTTTGTATGTGGTTACCGAATGTTGTTCGGAGTCCCGGATGAGATCCCGGACGTCACGAGGAGTTCCGGAATGGTCCGGAGGTAAAGATTTATATATGGGAAGTCCTATTTTGGCCATCGGAAAATGTTCAGGATTTTTTGGTATTGTACCGGGAAGGTTCTAGAAGGTTCCGGAGTGGGGCCCACCTGCATGGGGGGACCCACATGGACGTGGGTAGTGGGGGCAAGGCCCCACACCCCTGGTCAAGGCGCACCAAGATCCCCCCTTAGAAGGAATAAGATCATATCCCGAAGGGATAAGATCAAGATCCCTAAAAAGGGGGGATAACAATCGGTGGGGAAGGAAATAATGAGATTTCTTTCCTCCCACCTTGGCCAACGCCCCAATGGACTTGGAGGGCAAGAAACCAGCCCCTCCACCCCTATATATAGTGGGGAGGCGCATGGGAGCTACACACGAAGTTCTGGCACAGCCCTACCTCTCTCCCTACTCCTCCTCTCCCATGGTGCTTGGCGAAGCCCTGCTGGATTGCCACGCTCCTCCACCACCACCACGCCGTTGTGCTGCTGTTGGATGGAGTCTTCCTCAACCTCTCCCTCTCTCCTTGCTGGATCAAGGCGTGGGAGACGTCACCGGGCTGTACGTGTGTTGAACGCGGAGGTGCCGTCCGTTCGGCACTAGGATCATCGGTGATTTGAATCACGACGAGTACGACTCCATCAACCCCGTTCACTTGAACGCTTCCGCTTAGCGATCTACAAGGGTATGTAGATGCACTCTCTTTCTACTCGTTGCTGGTCTCTCCATAGATAGATCTTGGTGACACGTAGGAAAATTTTGAATTTCTGCTACGTTCCCCTACAGTGGCATCATGAGCTAGGTCTATTGCGTAGATTCTTTGCACGAGTAGAACACAAAGTAGTTGTGGGCGTTGATGTTGTTCAATATGCTTACCGTTACTAGTCCAATCTTGTTTCGACGGTATTGTGGGATGAAGCGGCCCGGACCGACCTTACACGTACTCTTACGTGAGACAGGTTCCACCGATTGACATGCACTTGGTGCATAAGGTGGCTAGCGGGTGCCAGTCTCTCCCACTTTAGTCGGAACGGATTCGATGAAAAGGGTTCTTATGAAGGGTAAATAGCAATTGGCATATCACGTTGTGGTCTTGCGTAGGTAAGAAACGTTCTTGCTAGAAACCCATAGCAGCCACGTAAAACATGCAACAACAATTAGAGGACGTCTAACTTGTTTTTGCAGGGTATGCTATGTGATGTGATATGGCCAAGAAGAATGTGATGAATGATATGTGATGTATGAGATTGATCATGTTCTTGTAATAGGATTCACGACTTGCATGTCGATGAGTATGACAACCGGTAGGAGCCATAGGAGTTGTCTTTATTTATTGTATGACCTGCGTGTCATTGAAGAACGCCATGTAAACTACTTTACTTTATTGCTAAACGCGTTAGTCATAGAAGTAGAAGTAGTCGTTGGCGTGACAACTTCATGAAGACACGATGATGGAGATCATGATGATGGAGATCATGGTGTCGTGCCGGTGATGATGATGATCATGGAGCCCCGAAGATGAAGATCAAAAGGAGCAAAATGATATTGGCCATATCATGTCACTATTTGATTGCATGTGATGTTTATCATGTTTATGCATCTTGTTTGCTTAGGACGACGGTAGTAAATAAGATGATCCCTTACAAAATTTCAAGAAGTGTTCTCCCCTAACTGTGCACCGTTGCTACAGTTCGTCGCTTCTAAGCACCACGTGATGATCGGGTGTGATGGATTCTTACGTTCACATACAACGGGTGTAAGACAGTTTTACACAGCGAAAACACTTAGGGTTAACTTGACGATCCTAGCATGTGCAGACATGGCCTCGGAACACGGAGACCGAAAGGTCGAGCATGAGTCGTATGGTAGATACGATCAACATGAAGATGTTCACCGATGATGACTAGTCCGTCTCACGTGATGATCGGACACGGCCTAGTTGACTCGGATCATGTGATCACTTAGATGACCAGAGGGATGTCTATCTAAGTGGGAGTTCATAAGATGAACTTAATTATCCTGAACATAGTCAAAAGACCTTTTGCAAATTATGTCGTAAGCTCGCGCTTTAGTTCCACTGTTTAGATATGTTCCTAGAGAAAATATAGTTGAAAGTTGATAGTAGCGATTATGCGATCAGTAGACAGCTTATGTCCTTAATGCACCGCTCAGTGTGCTGAACCCCAACGTCGTTTGTCGATGTTGCGAACATCGGACATACACGTTTTGATAACTACGTGATAGTTCAATTAAATGGTTTAAGTAGAGGCACCAAAGACGTTTTCGAAACGTCGCGGAACATATGAGATGTTTCGAGGGCTGAAATTGGGGTTTCAGGCTCGTGCCCACGTCAAGAGGTATAAGACCTCCGACGATTTTCTTAGCCTGCAAACTAAGGGAGAAAAGCTCAATCGTTGAGCTTGTGCTCAGATTGTCTGAGCACAACAATCACTTGAATTGAGTGGGAGTTGATCCTCCAGATGAGATAGTGATGTTTCCCCAAAGTCATTGCCACCAAGCTGCTAGAGCTTCGTGATTAACTATAACATATCAGGGATAGATATGATGATCCTTGAAATATTCATGATGTTTGACACCGCGAAAGTAGAAATCAAGAAGGAGCATCAATTGTTGATGGTTGGTGAAACCACTAGTTTCAAGAAGGGCAAGGGAACAAAGGGATACTTCATGAAACGGCAATTCAGCTGCTGCTCTAGTGAAGAAACCCAAGGTTGAACCCAAACCCGAGACTAAGTGCTTCTGTAATAAGGGGAACAACCACTGGAGCAGCATTACCCTAGATACTTGGTAGATGAGAAGGCTGGCAAGGTCGATAGAAGTATATTGGATATACATTATGTTAATGTGTACTTTACTAGTACTCCTAGTAGCACCAGGGTATTGGATACCGGTTCGGTTGCTAAGTGTTAGTAACTCGAAATAAAAGCTACGGAATAAACGGAGACTAGCTAAAGGTGAGCTGACGATATATGTTGGAAGTGTTTCCAAGGTTGATATGATCAAGCATCGCACGCTCCCTCTACCACCGAGATTGGTGTTTGCGTTGCATAGACATGATTGGATTATGTCTATCGCAATACGGTTATTCATTTAAGGACAATAATGGTTACTCTATTTTTGAATAATACCTTCAATGGTCTTGCACCTAAAGGAATGGTTTATTGAATCTCGGTCGTAGTGATACACATTTTCATGCCAAAAGATATAAGATAGTAATGATAGTACCACTTACTTGTGGCACTGCCATGTAAGTCATAATGGTATAAAACGCATGAAGAAGCTCCATGTTGATGGATCTTTGGACTCACTCATTTTTGAAAAGTTTGAGACATGCGAACCATGTCTATTGGTGTATATGCATGAAGAAACTCCATGCAAATGGATCGTTCGGACTCACTTGATTTTGAATCACTTGAGATATGCAAATCATACCACATGGGCAAGATGACTGAAAAGCCTCATTTTCAGTAAGATGGAACAAGATAGCAACTTGTTGGAAGTAACACATTTTGATGTGTGCTGTCGAATGAGTGCTGAGGCATGCAGTGAATATCATTATGTTCTTACTTCACAAATGATTCGAGTAAATGTTGAGTATATTTACTTGATGAAACACAAGTCTGAATTATTGAATGGTTCAAGTAATTTTAGAGTGAAGTAGCAGATCATTGTGACAAGAGGATAAAATGTCTATGATATGATCATAGAGATGAATATCTGAGTTACGAGTTTTGGCACACAATTAAGACATTGTGGAAATTGTTTCGCAATTAATACCGCCTGGAACACCATAATGTGATGGTGTGTCCGAACATCATAGTTGCACCCTATTGGATATGGTGCGTACCATGATGTCTCTTATCGAATTACCACTATCGTTCATGGGTTAGGCATTAGAGACAACCACATTCACTTTAAATAGGGCACCACGTAATTCCGATGAGATGACACCATATGAATTATGGTTTAGAGAAACCTAAGTTGTCGTTTCTTAAAAGTTTGGGGCTGCGACGCTTATATGAAAAAGTTTCAGGTTGATAAGCTCGAACCCAAAGCGGATATAATGCATCTTCATAGGAAACCCAAAACAGTTGGGTATACCTCCTAATTCAGATCCGAAAGCAATATGGATTGTTTCTAGAATCGGGTCCTTTCTCGAGGAAAAGTTTCTCTCGAAAGAATTGAGTGGGAGGATGGTGGAGACTTGATGAGGTTATTGAACCGTCTCTTCAACTAGTGTGTGACAGGGCACAGGGAGTTGTTCCTGTGGCACCTACACCAATTGAAGTGGAAGCTTATGATATTGATCATGAAACTTCGGATCAAGTCACTCCCAAACCTCGTAGGATGACAAGGATGCGTACTACTTCAGAGTGGTACGTAATCCTGTCTTGAAGGTCATGTTGCTAGACAACAATGAACCTACGAGCTATGGAGAAGCGATGGTGGGCCCGGATTCCGATAAATGGCTTGAGGCCATAAAATCCGAGAGAGGATCCATGTATGAAAACAAAGTGTAGACTTTGGCAGAACGGCTCGATGGTCGTAAGGCTAATGAGTACAGATGGATTTCAAAAGGAAGACGGACAATCATGGTAAATGTCACCATTAAGAAAGCTCGACTTGTCGTTAAGATGTTTTCCGACAAGTTCAAGGAGTTGACTACGATGAGATTTTCTCACTCGTAGCGATGCTAAGAGTCTGTTGGAATTATATTAGCGATTACTGCATTATTTATGAAATCTTGCAGATAGGATGTCAAAACATTGTTTCCTCGACGATTTTAATGAGGAAAGGTTGTATGTGATACAATCGGAAGGTTTTGTCAATCCCGAAAGATGCTAATAAGTATGCAAAGCTCCAGCAATCCTTCTAAGGACTGGAGTGAGCATCTCGGAGTTGGAATGTATGCTTTGATGATGATCAAAATTTTTGGGTTTGTACAAAGTTTATGAGAAACTTGTATTTCCAAAGAAGTGAATGGGAGCACTATAGAATTTCTAATGAGTATATGTTGTTGACATATTGTTGATCAGAAATGACGTAGAATTTCTGGAAAGCATATAGGGTTATTTTGAAAGTGTTTTTCAATGGAAAGCCTGGATTAAGCTACTTGAACATTGAGCATCAAGATCTATAAGGATAGATCAAAATGCTTAATAATACTTTCAAATGAGCACATACCTTGACATGATCTTGAAGGTGTTCAAGATGGACCAGTCAAAGAAGGAGTTCTTGCCTGAGTTGTAAGGTACGAAGTTAAGACTTAAAGCTCGACCACGGCAGAATAGAGAGAAAGGACAAAGGTCGTCCCCTATGCTTAAGACGTAGGCTCTTCAGTATGCTATGCTGTGTACCGCACCTGAAGTGTGCCTTGCCATGAGTCAGTCAAGGGGTACAAGAGTGATCCAAGAATGGCTCACAGGACAGCGGTCAAAGTTATCCTTAGTAACTAGTGGACTAAGGAATTTTCTCGATTATGGAGGTGGTAAAAGAGTTCGTCGTAAAGGTTACGACGATGCAAGCTTGACACCTATCCGGATAGCTCTGAGTAGAGAGACCGGATACATATAATGGAGCAATAATTTAGAATAGCTCCAAGTAGAACAGTTGTTTGGAATAGCTCCAAATAGAGCGTGGTAGCTGCATCTAGGAGATGACATAGAGATTTGTAAAGCACACACGGATCTGAAAGGTTTAGACCCGTTGACTAAAACCTCTCTCACAAGTAACATGATCAAACATAAAACTCATTGAGTGTTAATCACATAGTGATGTGAACTAGACTACCGACTCTAGTAAACTCTTGGGTATTAGTCACATGGCGATGTGACCTGTGAGTGTTAATCACATGGCGATGTGAACTAGATTATTGACTCTAGTGCAAGTGGGAGACTGTTGGAAATATGCCCTAGAGGCAATAATAAAAGTATTATTATTATATTTCCTTGTTCATGATAATTGTCTTTTATTCATGCTATAACTGTATTATCCGGAAATCGTAATACACGTGTGAATACATAGACCACAATATGTCCCTAGTGAGCCTCTAGTTGACTAGCTCGTTGTGATCAACAGATAGTCATGGTTTCCTGGCTATGGACATTGGATGTCATTGATAACGGGATCACATCATTAGGAGAATGATGTGATGGACAAGACCCAATCCTAAGACTAGCACAAAAGATCGTGTAGTTCATTTGCTAGAGCTTTGCCAATGTCAAGTATCTCTTCCTTCGACCATGAGAGCGTGTAACTCCTCGATACCGTAGGAGTGCTTTGGGTGTATCAAACGTCACAACGTAACTGGGTGACTATAAAGGTGCACTACAGGTATCTCCAAAAGTATCTATTGTTTTATGCGGATCGAGACTGGGATTTGTCACTCCGTGTAAACGGAGAGGTATCTCTGGGCCCACTCGGTAGGACATCATCATATGCGCAATGTGACCAAGGAGTTGATCACGGGATGATGTATTACGGAACGAGTAAAGTAACTTGCCGGTAACGAGATTGAACAAGGTATTGGATACCGACGATCGAATCTCGGGCAAGTAACATACCGATAGACAAAGGGAATTGAATACGGGATTGATTAAGTCCTTGACATCGTGGTTCATCCGATGAGATCATCGTGGAACATGTGGGAGCCGTCATGGGTATCCAGATCCCGCTGTTGGTTATTGACCGGAGAACGTCTCGGTCATGTCTACATGTCTCCCGAACCCGTAGGGTCTACACACTTAAGGTTCGATGATGCTAGGGTTATAAAAGAAGTTTGTATGTGGTTACCGAATGTTGTTCGGAGTCCTGGATGAGATCCCGGACGTCACGAGGAGTTCCGGAATGGTCCGGAGGTAAAGATTTATATATGGGAAGTCCTATTTTGGCCACCGGAAAATGTTCGGGATTTTTCGGTATTGTACCGGGAAGGTTCTAGAAGGTTCCGGAGTGGGGCCCACCTGCATGGGGGGACCCACATGGACGTGGGTAGTGGGGGCAAGGCCCCACACCCCTGGTCAAGGCGCACCAAGATCCCCCCTTAGAAGGAATAAGATCATATCCCGAAGGGATAAGATCAAGATCCCTAAAAAGGGGGGATAACAATCGGTGGGGAAGGAAATAATGAGATTTCTTTCCTCCCACCTTGGCCAACGCCCCAATGGACTTGGAGGGCAAGAAACCAGCCCCTCCACCCCTATATATAGTGGGGAGGCGCATGGGAGCTAGACACGAAGTTCTGGCACAGCCCTACCTCTCTCCCTACTCCTCCTCTCCCATGGTGCTTGGCGAAGCCCTGCTGGATTGCCACGCTCCTCCACCACCACCACGCTGTTGTGCTGCTGTTGGATGGAGTCTTCCTCAACCTCTCCCTCTCTCCTTGCTGGATCAAGGCGTGGGAGACGTCACCGGGCTGTACGTGTGTTGAACGCGGAGGTGCCGTCCGTTCGGCACTAGGATCATCGGTGATTTGAATCACGACGAGTACGACTCCATCAACCCCGTTCACTTGAACGCTTCCTCTTAGCGATCTACAAGGGTATGTAGATGCACTCTCTTTCTACTCGTTGCTGGTCTCTCCATAGATAGATCTTGGTGACACGTAGGAAAATTTTGAATTTCTGCTACGTTCCCCAACAGGGGGTCCCGAACTGTGCGTCTATGCCGGATGGTAATATGAGGCAAGGGACACGAAGTTTTACCCAGGTTCGGGCCCTCTTGATCGAGGTAAAACCCTACGTCCTGCTTGATTAATATTGATGATATGGGTAGTGTCGGTGTCAAAACCGGTGGATCTCGGGTAGGGGGTCTCGAACTGTGTGTCTAGGCCGGATGGTAACAGGAGGCAAGGGACACGAAGTTTTACCCAGGTTCGGGCCCTCTTGATGGAGGTAAAACCCTACATCCTGCTTGATTAATATTGATGATATGGGTAGTACAAGAGTAGATCTACCACGAGATTAGAGAGGCTAAACCCTAGAAGCTAGCCTATGGTATGATTGTTGTTCTATATGTTGTCCTACGGACTAAAACCCTCTGGTTTATATAGACACCGGATAGGGTTAGGGTTACACAAAGTCGGTTACAATGGTAGGATATATACATATCCGTATCGCCAACCTTGCCTTCCACGCCAAGGAAAGTCCCTTCCGAACACGGGACGAAGTCTTCAATCTTGTATCTTCATAGTCCAGGAGTCCGGCTGAAGGTATAGTCCGGCTATCCGGACACCCTTTAATCCAGGACTCCCTCAGTAACCCCCGAACCAGGCTTCAATGACGATGAGTCCGGCGCGCATATTGTCTTCGGCATTGCAAGGCGGGTTCTCTTCTGAATTCCGTGTACGTGTCGAATAAAGTCCGATTTCTTGTAAATGTTGCGCTCCTTGGCTTCTACACCCAATAATGGCCATCTCCCATGTGTCAAACGAATATGAAAAGTCTGAGTGTTTTTACATCCACACCCCTAGCCGCGTAAGTGTGCCGCCCATTTAAGGGGACGAGGATTTAGATCCATACCACACCTTCTCCCGTTCGTGAGTGTTCATCAGAGCGCATCCGACAAAGGTCCATTCCACCATGTCCAGCCGTCGCAACTCCTCCCTTCGCCCTTCCAGCCCTAAGCCTGGATATTGGGAGAGATGCTCCATCCTGAATAGCGAGCTAGTGACGCTCCAGACCAAGGGATTTCTCCCCCCGGCCTATATGGTCCCGGTTCGAGCCGATCTTACCATCTATAATGGCGGAGAGCAAGCGGAGAGTGCCCCTAATCCCTCCAAAGGAGAGCGGGTATGCCTTGTCCCTTATTTAATAAGAGGGCTCGGATTTCCAATCCATCCGTTTCTCCGGGGGCTCCTGGAGTTCTATGGCCTCCAGCTACACAATCTTACGCCTGCCTCCGTATTGCATATCGCGGGCTTCGTAGCCCTCTGCGAGCTGTTTTTGGGTGTTGAGGCTCATTTCGGGCTGTGGAAAGAGCTATTTTGCCTCGTGCCCCGTTCTAAGAAGGGGTCAATATATCAAGTGGGCGGAGCCAAAGTGTGGCGCATTGCCAGGACCGGATATCTATCCGGAACCCCAAAGAAGGCGTCCGAGGACTGGCCTTCAGAATGATTTTACATAGAGGACGTCCCGCTGCCGGATCCTGTCCGGATCGGCCTCCCTGAGTTCGACAGTTCCCCACTAAAGAAGCGCCTAAGTTGGCGTCCACGGAGCCCTCAGAGGGAAAGTGACAAGGACATTATTTACCTGATGGGCCGGATAAGATTGTGAGCTCATTCCGGACTGACCATGATCGGGGTCATGGCCGCATGCATCATGCGAGGGGTGCAGCCGCTACAGTATAGAGGCCACCCCATGAGGTACTTCAACGGGGAGGACGACGCCACCCGCTACGGCCGTAAGGGGCCAAATTCGGCTGTGGCTCTAACAAAGACCTTGTCCGCTTTGTACAAGGGAGAAGAGGAGGATTTTCTCCGCGTCGACCCGAAGGGTTGATTTTCTATGTACAATCCTCCAAGCTGGGTAAGTGGTCGCATCTTGCCCGTCCGTTTTATATCCCCATCGTTAAATATTCAGTCTAGCGACTTCAACGCAGGAACTATGCCAGGCTGTTAAAGAAATAAACAGCCCTCCTCCACAACCCGTGGACCCAGGACGGTCCCTCGACCCGGCCTCTCAAGAGGATCCGGACGTATTTGTGGAGCTGATTGATGGAGTGTTCCATCAATTGAGCAAGGACAACGCCTTGGTGGCCATTACGGCCGATTACCAAGGTCTAATCCTGGCCTCCCAGGTAACTGAGATCGAAGTCCCAGTACCCCGAATAGGGGTCCGCCCTCTCGTGTTTTCAGTTTCCTGATTACAACCGAGCTTTGCAGGGGAGGTTTCTGAGATGGGAGGCCGAACCTGCGGCGACAAGCCAACGAGGGGCCGCAGGGCCCCGTGGGCAGAAAAGAGGTGCAGTCCAGACTGAGGCGTCAGTGCAAAGGTATGGCGCGCCTCCTTATCCCAGGTGTTATACCTTTAAGGCATATTAACACTCGTGCTCTCTTCAGGACAAAGAGACCTCGCCGGACTATATTCGGAGAGGATGCCAATCGCGCCTCCACCAGCCAGGCTCCAAAGCCTGGTCCGGAGGCGGAGGCGAACACAAGGCGCGCACCAGACGCTCCTCCGACGGAGGATGTGGACAGGTTGTCTGCCACCAACTCTGAGGTGGAGAGTGCCATGAACCACAGGCATCACCGGACAATTTTTTGCGACGCTTGTTTCTCCCAAGAGGCATTAGATGCCTTCAAGTCAGGAGATGCGTACCTCCGTGCCGCTCAAAATGGTCTAGCCAGAGCCATGGAGCAATATGTAAAAGACATACGGGTAAGAAAATTTTGGTAATTATATATATATACCAGTAGCCCCCGAGACTTGGAACAATTAGAATAACTGATTTAAGGATCATTTGTTATGCAGGTTCTTACAGAAAAGAATTCCCTACTGTCCCAGGAGCTGGAAGAGTGCAAAGCCCAACTTGAGGCCGCACTAGCCGCGGCAGGGGAGCCCAAGGAGATCCCCTCTGGTAATATACACTTTGAAGGATAAGCATTTTGCGAAGCGCGACATGGTTGCGAATCTGACAAATGAAATTGCAGATGGCGCCGGATTGAATCCGGAAAGGCAACACCTCATACGCCAGCTGAAGGCTGGTGAGAAGGTGTTGACAAAGGTGAGGCGGGAGAAGAACGATCTCCAAGATGCCAACACCAAGCTGGGCGTTGAACTGAAGGATGTTCGTGCCCAGCTGTTGGACTCCGTTAAGGAGAATTAGCGGCTTCAGCGCGGCATATTTAGTAAGTGCTTGAATGAACCTTTGAAAAAAGTTCGGCGGGGAAGTCGACTAATAGAGTAATGTCTGTAGGTGTGCTAATAGGTCGTCCTGCAGAGGAGATGCCCGGTTCTACGGGTGACCTTCTTCCCGAGCTCTCGCAACTGCTCGAGCGAGTTCGGCAGGCGATCCAAGGCATCGCCCAGTCCTTGTGGCCATCCATCTCCATGCCCGATGGTCTTGGAGAGCTTGCGGAGAAGCTAAAGGGAGCATGGTGGCGCTTCCGATTGTGGAAGATTTTGGCCTGCCGTCAAGGCGCTAGGGAGGCCTGGGCCATGGTAAAGACGCGGTACACAAAGGCTGACCCCAACCACATGGCCGAGGTCGGTCCTGTGGGGCCTGATGGGAAGGAGATCCCTGTAAGCTTAGTATACGGCCAAGTAGAATTGGCCGCAAAGTATTCCCAGCAGGACTGTAAATTAGACAGTCTGTTAGATGGTATTGAAGAGGAATACAACCAGTCAGAATGACTATGTAATTTAATTGACATTTATAATGCCTTCTAGCCGGATTGTAGATCGTTTTTCATGGCCGACCTTTTCGCTTCATCCTCGGGACCTGACGGTCCGGAGTGTGTCCGAATTCCCATGCGGTTATATAAGAACCGGGGAATGCATGGAGACCAGGCGTAGGGGTCATTAGTGCGTGAACAGACAAGTGCCCGACTAGTTATGTTATATTACATGGTTAGTAAGAAACATCTTCTAGGGAGAATAGTTCCGTTAGGGGTTCCTTTCCCTGGGAGGCATGCCCTAAAGTGCATGCCCATTCTGTGAAAAAAGACGCGGGAAAAAGCATCTGGGGGCGTATAAATAGTTAAAAGATCATCTTTTAGGTCACCGACCGAATATTCCCTTAAGAACGCTAGCTTTCGGCTTCACCCAGTCTGAGGTACACATCCGGCTGATCCAGCAGTAATAATCACAGAGGTGCTCCCTTTACCGCCTAGCCGAATAATCGGGAACGTAGGGCTAAGCACAGGAGCCAGGCAACCCAGCTTGGCCAAAACTTAAGTCATATCGATGCATATAATGGTGAAATAAAAGGTACATGCGGAAGTGTAACACATGTGTTGGGCATGAAGCCCGTATAAATAAGCTTCTGTTAAAAGAAGCCCCCAGGTTTAATGAGTGCGAATAGCACGTCATTGGATGGGCCTTTAAAGGCTATAAGAGAAAGGAAGGGGAGAAGGAGAGAAATGTAAGACAAACAGTACATAAAAAATGGACAGAGGAAGGAGATGAACACAGAGTCCGGCGCTAGGCATAGAATCTTTGGAGACGGGCTGCGTTCCATGGGTTCGGCTCGAGTCGGTTATCCGATGCATCTCGCAGGCGGTACGCTCCACCAGTCAGGACTTGGTCAATTATGAAGGGACCTTCCCACTTGGGCTTGAGTTTGTCCTTTTTCTTGTCCGGTAGGTGTAGAACTAATTCGCCAACGTTGTAATTTTTGGCCCGTACTTCTCTGCTTTGGTATCTTCGAGCCTGCCGTTGATAGAATGCGGGATGGGCTTTTGCCATGTCACGCTCCTCCTCCAATGCGTCCAAATTGTCGTGCTGATCTAGCTCAGCTTCTCTTTCTTCGTACATGCGCACTCGAGGTGAGTCATGAATTATGTCGCAAGGATAAACTGCCTCTGCGCCGTACACCATAAAGAATGGTGTGTATCCGGTGGTGCGATTTGGCATGGTCCGCATCCCCCAGAGTACGGAGTCGAGCTCCTCTACCCAGTGCGTCTTAGATTCCTTGAGGGACCACACTAATCTGGGTTTGATGCCGCTCATGATAAGCCCATTTGCACGTTCGACCTGGCCGTTAGTTTGTGGGTGATAGACGGAAGCATAATCGAGCTTGATGCCCATGTTTTTGCACCAGAGTTTTACCTCATCGGCCGTAAAGTTCGTGCCGTTATCAGTGATGATGCTGTGGGGGATGCCGTAATGGTGTACAACCCCGGATATAAAGTCTATCACCGGTCCGGATTCGACTGTCTTAACAGGCTTGGCTTCTATCCATTTGGTGAACTTATCCACCATGACCAGTAAGTATTTTTGCTTGTGGGTTCCGCCTTTAAGGGGTCCAACCATGTCAAGCCCCCAGACCGCGAAGGGCCAAGTGATGGGGATAGTTCGGAGGGCGGTGGGTGGCATATGGCTTTGGTTTTGGGCTATATGGTGAAATTCAAGCCCTTCGAACCGAGCTGACATTTTTAGGACGGCGTTGCGGTAGGCTGCCATTTTTGGATCCTTGACATCAAAGTCTCCATTTATTTGGGATATTGCGAGGTTCGAGTCCCCGTGCACCCCTAGGCGTTGAATGCCCATGGATATTGCCATCCGGAGACCATGTAAAAGGGCCTCATATTCGGTTGCATTGTTGGAGTCTGTGTACATAATATGGAGTACGTATTGAACTGTGTCTCCTGTGGGGGACGTCAAAACGACGCCAACCCCTAGTCCGGCCTACATCTTGGAGCCGTCGAAATGCATGATCCAATTTGAATATGTGTCGTACTCTTTAGGGAGTTCGGCCTCCGTCCATTCTGCGATGAAGTCGGCCAAAACTTGCGACTTGATGGCTCGCCGTGGCTTATAAGTTATGTCAAATGGGAGGAGCTCAATGGCCCATTTTACAATCCGGTCCGTTGCGTCACGGTTGTTTATAATATCGTTAAGTGGTACTTCCGAGGCTACTGTTATTGAACACTCTTGAAAGTAGTATCATAGCTTCCGGGATGCCATGAATACCGTGTACGCAATCTTTTGATAATGCGGGTACCGTGATTTGCACGGAGTGAGGACAGTGGACACATAATAGACCGGATTTTGAAGGGGAGTTTGTGTCCGTCCGATTCTCGTTCGACGACGAGCACTGCACTTACAACCTGATGTGTTGCTGCAATGTACAATAGCATTGGTTCACCAATGTTTGGCGCGGCCAGGAGTGGGTTTGTTGCCAATATGGCTTTTATTTCGTCAAGTCCGGCCGTGGCTGCATCCGTCCATTTGAAGTGTTCGGTACGCCGAAGGAGGCGGTAAAGGGGTAGGGCCTTTTCTCCCAAGCGAGAGATAAAGCGGCTTAGAGCCGCTACGCATCCGGTTAACTTTTGTATTTGTTTGAGGTCCTTTGGGTATCCAATTGTGACAGAGCTCGGATCTTGGCTGGATTTGCTTCAATTCCTCTACCGGATACAATGAAGCCCAAGAGCTTTTCGACGGGAACACCGAAAACGCATATTTCCGGGTTGAGCTTGATGTCGTATGTTCGGAGGTTATCAAATGTGAGCCTCAAGTCGTCTACTAGAGATTCGACATGTCTTGTTTTGACGACCACATCATCTACATATGCCTCCACTATTTTGCCGATCTGGTTTGCCAGACATGTCTGAATCATGCGCTGATATGTTGCGCCGGCGTTTTTGAGCCCGAAGGGCATTGTGTTGAAACAGAATGGGCCGTATGGTGTGATAAATGCCGTTGCGGCTTGGTCTGATTCTGCCATCTTGATTTGGTGGTAGCCGGAATATGCGTCGAGGAAACACAATGAATCATGTCCTGCGGTAGCGTCGATAATTTGATCGATGCGGGGGAGGGGGAAGGGATCCTTTGGGCAAGCTTGTTAAGGTCTTTAAAATCAATGAACAGGCGCCGGGATTTGTCTTTCTTTGGTACCATCACCAGGTTTGCTAGCCAGTCCGGATGTTTTATATCTCTGATGAATCCAGCCTCCAATAGCTTTTCTAGCTCTTCTCCCATGGCCTATCTCTTAGGTTTGGAAAAATGCCGAAGAGCTTGTTTGACAGGTTTGAATCCTTTTAGGATATTTAAGCTGTGCTCGGCCATCCTGCGTGGGATTCCTGGCATGTCTGAAGGGTGCCAGGCGAAAATGTCCCAGTTCTCTCGTAGGAACTCTCGCAGTGCGGCATCTACATCAGGTTTAACTGTGCCCCGATGGAAGCTGTTTTATTGGGGTCCATTGGATGGACCTGGAATTTGACTATTTCATCCGCCGGTTTAAAGGAGGTGGACTTGGATCTTTTGTTGAGTACCACATCATCCCTATTCACTGTGGAGCGCAGCGCAGTCAGTTCCTCAGCCGCTAGGGCTTCGGATAGTGCCTCGAGGGCCAGTGCGACTGTCTTGTTTTCGGCGCGGAGTGCTATGTCTGGATCACTAGCGAGAGAGATGATCCCGTTAGGCCCGGGCATGTTGAGCTTCATGTACCCGTAATGGGGTATTGCTTGGAAGATTGTAAACGCTTCCCGCCCTAGCAGAGCGTGATAACAGCTGCCGAACGGAGCCACATGGAACGTGACCTCTTCTGACCTGTAATTATCCGGCGTGCCGAACACCACATCTAGTGTGATTTTTCCTGTACAGCGCGCTTCCCGACTGGGGATTATACCTCTAAAGGTTGTGCTGCTTCGCTTAATGCGGTTCCAGTCTATTTCCATTTTTTGAAGGGTTTCCTCGTAAATGAGGTTCAATCCGCTGCCGTCGTCCATGAGTACCTTGGTAAGACAAAAGCCGTCCACTATTAGACTGAGGACCAATGCGGCTGGTGCTCGGGCTATTCGGAATTTAGGTTCATCACTGGCGTTAAAGGTAATAGCCGTGTCACTCCATGGGTTTATTGTTGCTACTTGGTAGACTTCGGCAAGGCTGCAGAGTGTCCTTTTTTGCATATTATTTGATGCGAAAGTCTCGAAGACTGTGAACACCGTATTGGTGTCTCTAGGGTGGCTTTCTGTGGCCTCCGGAATTAGGAGATCTTCGCCAATTTTGGCCACCTACCGGAGTATCCAACATGCTCTAAGGCTGTGAGTTGGTGTGGCGTCCTCTGTACTATGAATTTTACAGGGTCCATTGAGCCATCCTTCCACTACGGTTCTATGCCCTGTAGAGGGTTTTTGCTTTTTGGTGTTTGACCCGGGTGTCTGGCGATGATGCACCCTTTTATTTCGGACTGGGTTTGTATTTAGGGCCGGATCGTCCCAAAATTTTATTTCGGTTTTCCAGGCGCTTTCCATCGCACAGTACTTTTGTACGTTGGACGCCAAGTTAGCGAAGCATGTAATATCACGACGACTTATGGCGTTGAGGATTCCCTTGTCCGTGCAATTATTGCAGAAGATTGAGATTGCGTCTTCCTCACGGCAGTCCCTTATCCTGTTCCTAACCAGGAGGAATCTGGCCCAGTAATGATGTACTGTTTCTTCGGGCTCTTGCCTGATTTGGGATAGATCGCTTGTGTTCGGGTGGGTGGGTGGAATGAAATCTGAAGCCTCACCCAATCTGAGGCTCAGAGGCCGAGGAGTTTTCGAACTCGAAAATTTGGATTCCTGGATGTTGTCCAATGAATCCAGCCCGTCGCCTGACTCTAAGTTCAGGTTTTGAGTGATATCCTCCCCTCCGCGGGTATCCGGCTTGGAGGGATCGGGAATCCAGACGTAGCTAGTCCTTAAGATAGATGAAGGGTCGCTGCACTGTCCCTTTACCACGGCAACGTGATGGGTGACTTGGGGAGAGTTAATCTCTCTCAGATCGGGTTTAGGCCCAATCTAGTCGTAATCCGTAGCGACTCCCAGGGCGGCGATGTGATCCAAGAGCTTGTTTATGGAGGAGAGCTCCATTGGATCTAACTGCTCGGCAAGTTCCGAGCTGACATGAAGATTGTTTTCGATGGCTCGAGAGGTCATCGTCGGCGTAGAAGCCGAACAGGTGGTCATAAGAAAACCACCTAGCCGGAGGGTTTGGCTGACAGCCAAAGCTCCCTTAGCAATGGTGCCGTCTTTAAAGACGGGGCGAGGCATCCTTCCTGATGGCGACGACACAGAGGAACTCTTAATGAAAGCACCAATGTCAGTGTCAAAACTGGCGGATCTCGGGTAGGGGGTCCCGAACTGTGCGTCTAGGCCGGATGGTAACAGGAGACAAGGGACATGAAGTTTTACCTAGGTTCGGGCCCTCTTGATGGAGGTAAAACCCTACGTCCTGCTTGATTAATATTGATGATATGGGTAGTACAAGAGTAGATCTACCACGAGATCAGAGAGGCTAAACCCTAGAAGCTAGCCTATGGTATGATTGTTGTTCTATATGTTGTCCTACGGACTAAAACCCTCTGGTTTATATAGACACCGGATAGGGTTAGGGTTACACAAAGTCGGTTACAATGGTAGGAGATCTACATATCCGTATCGCCAACCATGCCTTCCACGCCAAGGTAAGTCCCTTCCGGACACGGGATGAAGTCTTCAATCTTGTATCTTCATAGTCCAGGAGTCCGGCTGAAGGTATAGTCCGGCTATCCGGACACCCCCTAATCCAGGACTCCCTCAG
>NC_057803.1:304212667-304214732 GCF_018294505.1 Triticum aestivum | reverse complement strand
TACAAGAGTAGATCTACCACGAGATCGGAGAGGCTAGACCCTAGAAGCTAGCCTATGGTATGATTGTTGTTCTGTATGTTGTCCTACGGACCAAAACCCAACGGTTTATATAGACACCGGAGAGGGTTAGGGTTACACAAAGTCGGTTACAATGGTAGGAGATCTACATATCCGTATCGCCAAGCTTGCCTTCCACGCCAAGGAAAGTCCCTTCCGGACACGAGACGAAGTCTTCAATCTTGTATCTTCATAGTCCAGGAGTCCGGCTGAAGGTATAGTCCGGCCATCCAGACACCCCATAATCCAGGACTCCCTCAGTAGCCCCCGAACCAGGATTCAATGACGACGAGTCCGACGTGCAGATTGTCTTTGGCATTGCAATGCGGGTTCCTCCTCCAAGTACTTCATAGAAGATTTTGAACACAAAGATAGTGTCCGGCTCTGCAAAATAAGTTTCCACATATTGCCATAGAGAGAATAATATTTACACAAATCTAATCTGCTGACGTATTCCGTAGTGTGACATCGCACCACGGCCAAGCCTTTATTCGAATCATTTTATTGTCCCACCTCAGCGTGTCATGTGAGGCGGTTTCCTTGGCACGTCTCGTCAAAGTAGAGATCATGTCCCCTTATTTCGGGATTCTCATCAATACGGGCGTGGGTAACCCAACCGCGCCATTGATTACGGAGCTTGGAGATTAGCGAGTTTTACTAGGCTGGTGGGGACACGTAGTTGCGTCCACCCATATAAGGGGATAAGGATCCACCTTTTCACCTACGCCTTCTTCCTCCTTTTCCTATCCATTTTCACGCACTTGAGCTCCAGCGCCCAAATCCGCACTCCCCACCTCAACCTTCTCCAGCCATGTCCGGAGCGGGAGGCAAGTGGATGGTCTCCTCCGTCACGGAGGGACACATCAAAAAACTGAGGAAGGCCGGATACTTGTCTAATGACATCGCGTACCGGCTTCCCGAAGAGGGGCAGCTCCTCCCCACCCCAAGGCCCCATGAGAGGGTAGTGTTCCTTCCGCACTTCCTCCGCGGACTAGGCTTTCCTATCCACCCATTCGTCCGGGGACTCATGTTCTACTACGGCCTGGATTTCCATGATCTGGCCCCGAACATCATCCTCTACATCTCGGCATTTATCGTCGTGTGCGAGGCTTTCCTCCGCATCCGCTCCCATTTCGGCCTATGGCTCAAGACTTTCAATGTCAAGCCGAAGGTGGTGCGCGGCAACCAGGCGGAGTGCGGAGGCGCCATGGTGGGCAAGATGCCCAACGTCTTATGGCTCGGGGCTCTTTTGTGGAGACCCTGAAGGGGTGGCAATTGGGGTGGTTTTACATCACCGAGCCGCGCGACCCTGAGTGGGTCGCAGCCCCCGAGTTCCGGTCCAGACCCCCAACACGGCTCACGTCCTGGAAAGAGACGGGCCTGTCGTGGGGCAGCAAAGGAGAGGTGACTGGACTGCAAACATGCATCCAAACCCCGGTGAGCAAGCAGCTCAAGCTTGTCAACGTAGTCCAGGTTATGCTCATCCGCCGGATCCTCCCGTGTCAACAACGGGCCATCAATCTGTGGGAGTTCAACCCGGCGCGGCACCGAACTCTGAGCAGGCTCTTCGACACGACATACGAAGATGCCTAGAAGGTGCTTTTCAAGGGCGCCGAGGCTCCCGCATCCGGTACCGAGGATCGCGGATTCAGCGCGCAGCGTCATGCTAGCGCGATAAGTTGTTTGTACCTTTTACAGGGTATTAGTTTTTCATAGTTTAACTATATGTGGGATCTAAGCTCCCCTACCTTTGACAGGATTGGTAGGCGAAGTCCGGACAGATCGACTGTCCGGCTCCTTTGCCCGAAGACCCAGCTGATGCCCGCTTGGTGAAGCTGCTGGTTCCGGCACCCTATGTGGTGCCGGAGAAGAAGGCCACGAAGAAGGCCACAGGGACTCGAAAAAGTGCCCGGCGCCAGGAGGTGTCAGGTTCATCATCCGATGGCTCCAAGGCGCATTCCCCTCGTGAAGACGAGGAGGAGGAAGAAGAGACCTCTCCCCCTCCAGC
>NC_057803.1:304038866-304212452 GCF_018294505.1 Triticum aestivum | reverse complement strand
GGGGGGGGGGGAGAGAAGAAAAGGAAGGCCGCCCTCACTGGGGAGGCCAAAGGGTCCAAGAAGGGGAAAACCCTTCCTCCGGACTACTCCACCGACGCCGACGACGGCGGAGAGGAGTGGCCGCTCAGGGCCAAGCCCCTTGCGAAATCATAAGTATCCGGATACCAGAGCAATTCATAGTATTCCTTTATTGCACAGCTTTCCCTTATGTGGAATATGATTATGCAGCCCACCCAAAGACCGGCTCGACGCGTCATCGAGCGGTTCACTGGACTCGTCGGATGTGAATTTGCTTCCGACAGCTACCTCCCCCTGCCCTACGGACGACGCCGAAGTGTTGTCCCAACAGGTTCCAAGCCAGGAGGAGGTGGTCCTGGAGGCGCCGCAAGGCGACCTCCCGGACTCCAGGAGTAAAGGGGATAAAACCCCCCAGGGCTCCAAGTCCGGCTCTAGGACGGACACTGTTCCGGAACCTTCAAAGGTTCCAGAGTCCGGTAGGGGACCTCCTTCCAAGACGAGCAAGCCCACCGTGCCGGTGACCCCCGTCCAACCGGAGGCGCCGGACAATCTGTTGGAGGTGCTCAAAGGCGCCTCCATCGACGAGGAGCACCGCACCATTATGAGTGCGGTGGTCCAGAAGGTTCAGTCCACCAAGAGCGGACTGACTGAAGCTTGTGCTAGCCTTTTAACAGGCTTTGAGGTAAGTAAAGAATGTGTAAATAATATTACTGCATAGACAGTAGCCCCTGATGCTCGGTTTGGCATTCGACAAGAAAAGCCGAATAGAGGATCAAATAAAATTCGCAGGAGTCTGACAAAAAGGAGTCAATATGCGTATGCAGGCTTCTCTGCTAGCGTCCGCCGCACTGACTACGGAAGTGGACACGCTAAAGCAGAACCTCGAGCAGTCCGAGCAAGAGCTCGGGCGTGCCAAGAAGCAGCTCGAGGACAAGGAAGGTAAGAAATACCTTGTTTAAATATATATAAAAAAGGTGCAATTGCAAAAAATGACAGGATTATCGTGGCTATTGTAGGGGCCACGTCTGAGGTGGCGACCCTTAAGCAAGCGCTGCTCGAGGCCGAGAAGAGGGCGGCCACGAAGCACACCGAGTGGGAGAAGTATGAGGCCCAGGTTGGCAAGGTGCAGCAAGAGCTCCAGGCTCTCATGAAAAAACATGAGAGTTTGGAGCTTGACTCAAAGACGCGAGCGTCCGAGCTCGCGGTGGCTGTTGAAAATGCCAAGTCTGCCAAGGCCGAATCCCAGAAGACCCTCCAGGAGTTGGATGCGGTGAAAAAGATAGCAGCGGGTAAGGCATTCTTTATGCAAAGCAAACACATAAACGTGAGTTACTTGTTACTTACCCGAATCCGGAGCTCTCCAAGAGCATTCACAGATCTTCGCCGTAGCGTGTCCGATGCCGCCGCATTCTATTGAGCCGAGGAGGGCAGCTCGATAAAGAAGGTGTTCTGGTCTCAGTATGCTGAGGCCGGACACCCCGTGCCCCTGAGCGAGCAGCTGAAGCAACTGGTCGAGCTCCACAAGGCGGACGAACAGGCCATGAAGGGCCTCATAGTTCGCCTGTGGCCTGGAGAGGCTCTGCCTGGGAGCTATTTCGGGCTGGTGCGGCGGCTGGTGGGGGCCTATCCAAGGCTCGAAGTCATCAAGCGCTCCGTCTCCATTGAAGGTGCCCGTAGGGCCCTTGCCCGTGCTAAGGTGCACTGGGGCAAGCTGGATGCTGAGAAGCTTGTGAAGGACGGGCCACCGCCGGGGAAAGAGCATCGCAAGCCCAAGAATTATTATAAGGATGTTCTGAAGGGTGCCTGCCTTACGGCGGATGAATGTTCTAGGGATGTAATTTTTGAGTAAAACTCGCTCGTTTTGTCCTGTGCGCTGAAAACTTGTTCATATGCGCTAAGCAATGCTGTTGGAATTTAAAATATTACCTTAGGTGCGGCGGTTTATCAATTCTGAGAGATGGTGAGTCGTCGGCTTCTGCCCCCGTGCCGCTAGTGCTGGGGTGTTCGGGGATAAACCTGAGCGCTCTTTTTCCCATGTTTGGGTCCTTCGAGGGAGGCACTCAGCACAATGAACAAGGCAATCAGACTATAATGCGTGAATACTCTCACTTAGCCATAGAATTCTATAATTTTAAATTTCGGCAAAGCCCCTGGTATTCGGAAGACCGAGTTTGGGGCGCTATCCATGCCTTCGCCGGACAGAGCCGACTCCTCGCTCTAAGCGGCATAAGTCTTTAGGGACTCAAAAAACCTCTCGAACAGCGACCAACTCTCGCTTCATCATGATAGTCAGTTTTAGCTTTCTCTACTGAGGTGCTCGACCCAGCTCAACTGGGGCACAATCGCAGTAGTTCTCCTAGTGCTACCTTAGCCGACACAGCGGAATGTAAGGCACCAAAACATAGGAGCCGGGCAAACCCAACTATTGACCCAAGACATGATTCGAAGCCGATGCATATAATGCTATAAGTTCGGGGTGCCGCACGTGTTAAGGTGTTCGGACTTCTCACACCATATTGAGGGGTACTAAAGCCCCTGGCGTATTTTGGCCGTACCAAAGTGTACGGGTGCAACATGTCGTAAAGGAACATATATTTGTAAAAAAAAGAGTAATGCAAAAATAGACAAAAGATATGCATTGTTCATTAAAAAGGGATGCGATCAAAGCAGAACGACACAAATAATGCGATAAGCAAAAGGTTGGACTATTTAATATGTCCATTCCAGGGGCAGGCTGCGGAATGGTATGCGAAACATGTATACTGCTCGTGATAGAGACCACCTGGGAGTTCCGTAATGCGGCATGGCTTGTCTGCTTCCCTGGTTCTTGCATCGTTTGTGCGGTGATTGAACTGCCGAACAGGCCTTCCGAAGAATGGAGTCCTGAAAGTAAGAGAAAATTAAAAAATTGGCGGCCCCTGGTGCGGTTTAAGCCGTGTTTTGGGCGTGCCGTGATGGTGCCCCTCCCCCTGTACCCATGGTATTTCTAGAGCGTAGTTATGTACGCGAAGCACTGGTGTCACATTTTTGCGAGGGCTGGGGTTGGGGCTGCATTGCTACGCCTGCTCGGAACATGCCAGGCGGTCTTGTTGTAGGTTACTCCGGGCATGCTTGACGGTGTCCGGACGTTTAATGGCCGGACCGGAGAACTGCCTGGAGAGGCTGCTTTGTACTTCCGCTGCAAGGGCCGCCATGTGCTCCTCCGTTCGGAGGGAGCGTTCGGTGTTTCCATTGACCGTAATTACTCCTCGAGGGCCTGGCATCTTGATCATAAGGTATGCGTAGTGCGGTACTGCATTGAAGTTGGCGAATGCGGTTCGCCCGAGCAGTGCGTGATAGCCACTGCGGAATGGGACTATGTCGAAGATTAACTCCTCGCTTCGGAAATTATCCGGAGATCCGAAGACCACTTCAAGTGTGACTGAGCCTGTACTGTTGGCCTCTACACCTGGTATTACGCCTTTAAAGGACGTTTTGGTGGGCTTAATCCTCGAGGGATCTATGCCCATTCTCTACACTATATCCTGGTAAAGCAGGTTCAGGCTGCTACCGCCGTCCATAAGGACTCTAGTGAGATGAAATCCGTCAATAATTGGGTCTAGAACCAATGCGGCGAATCCGCCATGACGGGTGCTAGTGGGATGGTCCCTTCGATCAAAGGTGATCGGGCAGGAGGACCATGGGTTGAACTTTGGGGCGACTGGCTCTACCGCGTATACGTCCCTTAACGCGCGCTTCCGCTCCCTCTTGGGGATGTGGGTTGCGTATATCATGTTCACCGTCCGCACTTGTGGGGGAAAACCCTTCTGTCCACTATTGTTCAGTGGTCGGGGCTCTTCGTCGTCATCGCTATGCAACCCCTTGTCTTTATTTTCGGCATTTAACTTGCCTGCCTGCTTGAACACCCTACAATCCCTGTTGGTGTGATTGGCCGGCTTTTCGGGGGTGCCATGTATCTGGCACAAGCGGTCGAGTATTCAGTCCAAACTGGACGGGCCCCTAGGATTTCTTTTGAATGGCTTTTTCCGCTGACCGGATTTATAGCCTCTGAATCCGGCATTAACTGCCGTATCCTCAGCATTGTCGCCGTTAATGCGGCGCTTCTGCTTGTTGCGACGCGAACTGCCACTACTGTCCCTGGTATCCGAATTACCAGGGTTCTTGGTCATATTGTTGCTACGAGCAAGCGAGCTGTCTTCTCCCGCGCAAAAGCGGGTCATGAGTGTCGTGAGTGCTGCCATAGATTTCGGCTTTTCCTGTCCAAGGTGCCAGGCAATCCACTCGTCAAGGATATTGTGCTTGAAGGCTGCTAGGGCCTCTGCATCCGGACAGTCGACTATTTGATTTTTCTTTGTTAGGAACCGTGTCCAGAATTGCCTGGCCGATTCCTCTGGCTGCTGAATTACGTGGCTTAGGTCATCGGCATCTGGTGGTCGCACATAAGTGCCCTGGAAATTGTCGAGGAATGTGGCTTCCAGGTCCTCCCAACAACTGATTGATCCTGCTGGCAAGCTGTTAAGCCAATGCCGAGCTGGTCCTTTAAGCTTGAGTGGGAGGTATTTGATGGCGTGGAGATCATCGCCGCGGGCCATGTGGATATGAAGGAGATAATCCTCGATCCATACCGCAGGATCTGTTGTGCCATCATATGATTCGATGTTTACGGGTTTGAAACCCTCGGGGATTTGATGATCCATTACTTCGTCTGTGAAGCATAGTGGGTGTCCGGCGCCTTTGTACTGGGCTATATCACGACGTAGCTCCAATGAGCTTTGTCTACTGTGTTCGGCCCTACCGGATTTGTGTCCAGCGTGACGGTTATCGTCTCGAGTCGTGGGGCGCCCATGCGATCCGTAGATTGACCTTGTTTGCCTTGCATTGTCCTCCAACATATCTTGTAGGTCTGGCGCATTTTCCCGTGCCTTGGTATGGGGTGCGGCTTGAGTGGAGGGATGAGAGGCCTCTCTGTCGCAGCCACGAGGTGGCCGGTCAGCCGTATCAAGTGCTAGTGATGTAGGTTTAAGTGCTTCCTCCTCTAATCGGGGTAGCAACCTGCGCTTTGGGTAGCTCTTGGAGGGGCGTTCGAGTTTATGCTCTTCGGCCGCAAGGACTTCAGTCCATCTGTCGGCTAGCAAATCATGATCAGCTCTAAGCTGTTGCTGTTTTTTCTTGAGGCTTATTGCCGTGGCCATAAGCCTACGTTGAAAATGCTCTTGCTCGACGGGATCCTCTGGCACGATGAATTCATCGTCGTCGAGGCTTGCCTCATCTTCGGAGGGAGGCATATAATTATCGTCCTCGACCTCTCTATCATGAGGGCTGGCTTCTCCGTCCTCCTGTGCTGAATCTTGCTGGAGGGGGTTTTCTTTGGCACTCTCCGGAGTATTATTATCTCCCGTGCTGGAATCACCGTATTTGCATTGGCGGGATTTTCAGCGGCGCCGCTGATGCTGGCGCTTAGGCTGTTTCTTGGAGGGGTCATCCTCCGCTGTTCCATCGCCATCTCCTTCTTTTGGGGTGTCCACCATGTATATGTCATACGACGAGGTGGCTTTCCAGGGACCAATAGGCGCTGGTTCTTCATCGTCTCCTGCATCGGTGTCCATACCGTCGATGTCTTCGGAGTCGAAGTCGAGCATGTCGGTTAAATCGTCAACAGTGGCTACAAAGTGGGTGGTGGGTGGGCTTTGAATTTCTTCATCGTCGGTATCCCAACCTTGCTGACCGTAGTCCGGCCAGGGCTCTCCTGATAAAGAGAGAGACTGTAGTGTCTTCAGAATATCACCGGAGGGCGAGTGCTAAAAGATGTCTGCGGCAGTAAACTCCATGATCGGTGCCCAATTAGATTTGATCGGCAGGGGCGCGGAGGGTTCGGAGTCCAGAGAGGAGTCCGGCTCCTTGGAGTCACGAGTCTCGCGAAGTGCGGGGCTGGTGTTCGGCTCGATCGCCGTTGGGATTGCAGCCCCGAGGCGGCGTCCAACCACCCATCCTCGATCGGCGCAGTTGGCTCCGAATTAAGGGTCGAAGCCGGTGCAGGTGCGGCCTCCAGGGCATTGTTCGGTGGCAGAGCTAGATCATGCTCGTCATGATAGTGCAGCGCGCTCGGCAGTGGCTCGAATCCATCGAAGATCAAGTCCTCGCGGATGTCAGCCGTGTAGTTTAAACTTCCAAATCTGACCTGGCGGCCAGGGGAATAGCTTTCGATCTGCTCCAGATGGCCAAGTGAATTGGCCCGCAGTGCGAAGCCACCAAAGACGAAGATCTGTCCGGGGAGGAAGGTCTCACCCTGGACTGCATTGCTATTGATGATCGTAGGAGCCACCAAGCCTAACGGCGACGACACAGAGGAACTCTCAATGAAAGCGCCAATGTCGGTGTCAAAACCGGCGGATCTCGGGTAGGGGGTCCCGAACTGTGTGTCTAGGCCGGATGGTAACAGGAGGCAAGGGACACGAAGTTTTACCCAGGTTCGGGCCCTCTTGATGGAGGTAAAACCCTACGTCCTGCTTGATTAATATTGATGATATGGGTAGTACAAGAGTAGATCTACCACGAGATCGGAGAGGCTAGACCCTAGAAGCTAGCCTATGGTATGATTGTTGTTCTGTATGTTGTCCTACGGACTAAAACCCTCCGTTTATATAGACACCGAAGAGGGTTAGGGTTACACAAAGTCGGTTGCAATGGTAGGAGATCTACATATCCGTATCGCCAAGCTTGCCTTCCATGCCAAGGAAAGTCCTTTCCAGACACGGGACGAAGTCTTCAATCTTGTATCTTCATAGTCCAGGAGTCTGGCTGAAGGTATAGTCCGGCCATCAGGAAACCCCCTAATCCAGGACTCCCTTAGGCACTGTCGGCGTTCTGGGAACGGGGGTCCCCAGACTTGCCTTCCGGTGGCTTGCGGCGTGGCTCAAAGGGGGGCCCAGCGCGGCCCATCTTCACCAACACAAACCCAAGACCCTCGCGAGGGGCCAAGCCTCGCGGGGCGGACGACGCGGAGCTTACTCAGGAGCGGCCTCATCAGGCTGGCTCACGAGGAGGCGGAGAGATCAAGGCGGGGTACCTCACGAGGTGCCCATGATGCAAGCCATGACGACCGGGGGCGCCAGGTGGGTGCCAGCCCGTGCAGCGTCCTCCCTTCCTCTTTGGTTCAAAGGGGGCAAGCGCAGCCGCGGAGTACCGAGGCATCGGGCAAAGGTTGCCATTTCGGTGCAACGAGACCAAGACCAGGAGGACTACGAGACGGAGGTCACCGTGGAGCCCAAGACGGCGTCATCACCAGAGCTTTGCGCAGGCGAAGACTACTTTTGTCAGGATAGTTGATACTAGCTGCACCCCTTCAAATTAGCCCGCCATTGTTGGCTCCCTTCCCGCTCGATATTTGGGAAGAGGACCAGGGCCTCTATAACTAGGACCAGCCACCCAGGGAGCAAGGGGGACACAGAGAGACGGAGCAAGGGGAGGCAGGGAAAGAGAGAGAAAGGTGATTGAGCTCCTCCTAGCAGTTCATCGCCCCAGCCAAGAATAGACCCTCGCCAGGCTGTTCTTCCTTGTATTGTTCATCATCATCAACCCAAGAGACAATCCACCACACCCCACACTGGAGTAGGGTATTACACCACAACGGTGGCCCGAACAAGTATAAACCCTGTGTCTCTTGCGTTGTTCTTTCCTTAGTTCAGGTCCTAGCAAGGCGGACAGGTGCAGGTAGGTAGGAGGCGAAATCTCCGCGCGCACCCCATTGTTCGAACTTCAAGGGTCTGCCGGAACCCGAAATCCGACATTTGGCGCGCCAGGTAGGGGTGCGCCGGGATTCGTCTTCCACCACCCCGTTCTCCTCCGACCATCACGCCCATGTCTGGCGCTCGTCGGGCCCGCACCGAGCGCCAGGCCGCGCTCGCTTCCCGCGTCGCCCAAACGGCCCCTGTCGGCGGGCGTCCTCGCCGTTCCCCGTCGCCTAGCGTCAACGCTGCCACCGGCCCGGTGGGGGACGAGCAGCGAGCATCGTCCCAGCATTCGTCCGTGCGGCAAGACGGCCGCATCGCGACTCCCTCGCTCACCCCAGCTGGTTCTTCGTCCCGCGCGCTCCGCGCGCCCATGGAGCCCCGCAACCTCTCCCCCTCCCATCGCGCTGCACCAACACCCCCGGTCGTCGCGGCCCTCTTGGGCGGCTCGCAGGCGCCGCCTACAAGTCACCATGTCAAGCCGTTCATCCGCCAGGTCAGTGCCGCTTCCACAAGGCAGGGGGCTCCCCTGGACCGGGCGGCGCCCAAGACCGGCCTGACCTTCAGCTCGGAGGACCACCCCTCCAACTCAGCCTGCTCGGGTGCGCTCCCCATGCTGTGCACCCTCTCCATCTGCCAGGTGGCCATCACTAGAACCCTCATTGATGGCGGCACGGGCCTCAACATGCTCTCGGTCGAGGCCTTCAACCTCCTCTGCATACCCCTGGAATGGCTGCAACCCAGCCATCCCTTCTCAGGCGTAGGGGGCAAGTCGTCCAGCTCCTTGGGACAGATCCGGCTCCTAGTAACCTTTGGCACCTACAACAACTTCCGCACGGAGCTGGTCGACTTCAACATCGCCCCCATCGGCCTCCCCTACAACGCCATCCTCGGCTACCCAGCGCTGGCCCAGTTCATGGCCGCGACGCACCCGACGTACAACCTCATGAAGATGCCAGGGAGTAGAGGTGTCCTCACTGTGCACGGGGACACCGGGGACGCGCTGCGGGTGCTCAAGCTCGCCTTCAAGACGGCGGCGTCGGCACAGCCCGCCAACTTGGAGACCCCGGGCCCAAGGGGGCTGCACCCTCCAAGAAGAAACAGTTGTTCACCCAAGACAAGGCAGAAACCAAGCAGATACCCGTCGATGAGGACGGATCCACCAACGCCACCTTCACCATAGGCGCCCACCTCAAACCCGAGCAGGAGAAGGCCCTGGTCGGGTTCCTGCGTGCAAACAAGAAGGTATTCGCTTGGGAGCCTGACCAGTTGGCAGGGATCCCTAGGAGTGTAATCGAGCATCACCTCAACGTGTGCCCCAACGTGCGCCCTGTGAAGCAGAAGGCCAGGCGGCAGTCCACAGAAAAGCAGGCCTTCATCGTCCAAGAGACCCGCAAATTAGAAGCCGCTGGGGTCATTCGCGAGGTCCGATACCCGGACTGGTTGGCCAACCCTGTCGTTGTGCCAAAGAAGGGAGGCAAGGAGCGCATGTGTGTCGACTTCACCAACCTCAACAAAGCATGCCCGCAAGATCCGTTCCCGCTCCCCGCATCGACCAGATCGTCGATTCCACTGCGGAATGCGACCTGTTGTGCTTCTTGGATGCCTTCTCTGGGTATCACCAGATCAAGATGGCAGTAGAAGACATCGAGAAGACAACCTTCCTAACCCCGTGTGGGGTGTACTGCTACACATGCATGCCATTCGGGCTGCGTAAGCAGGGGCGACCTTCCAGCGGCTGATGCACATCACCTTGGGCCCGCAGCTCGGGAAGAATGTTGAAGCTTACATCGATGACATTGTGGTAAAGTCTCGGGAGGCCAAGACCTTGATACAAGACTTGGAGAAAACCTTCGCGAGCCTCAACGCAGTGAACCTTCGGCTCAACCCAGAGAAGTGTGTGTTCGGAATCCCCTCGGGCAAGCTCTTGGGTTTCCTCATGTCCCACCAAGGCATCGAGGCTAACCCGGAGAAGGTCAAGGCGGTGGAAGACATGAGCCCGCCAAAGACCCTCAGAGAAATGCAGAAGCTCATGGGGCGTGTGACCGCACTAGGGCGCTTCATCTCCAAGTTGGGGGAACGAGCACTGCCCTTCTTCCAGCTAATGAAGAAAAAGGGGCCCTTCGAGTGGACTGAAGAGGCCGACAAGGCGTTCCAGGATCTCAAGAGATACCTGACCAGCCCACCGGTCATGGTGGCTCTGCGCCCTCAAGAGCCCCTGGTGCTTTACCTCGCCGCCACTCCTTACTCCGCCAGCGCAGCCTTAGTGGCAATCAGAGAGGAGCGCCGAATCAAAACCGCGGCAGCAGCCTAGGACAAGGCAGAACAGGGACAAGGAAGGCCTACAGAAACCGCCACCGCGCTGAGGAGGATCAGCCACCGCAGAGGGGCGCACCAGAGGCGGTAGAGGCCCCTCTTCCAGATGGCCAGCCTTAGGAGGCCTCATTGCCTCAAGAGGCGCCACGGTCTCCGAAGGGAGCCACCATCACCGACGCACTCCACCTTGTTGAGCACCCAGTGTACTTTGTCAGCATGGTGCTGCGGGATGCCAGGGCACGGTACCCCATGCCTCAGAAACTCCTCGCGCTATTGATGGCCTCGCGCAAGCTGCGGCACTATTTTCATGGTCACCCCATCAAGGTCGTCTCGTCGTACCCCCTGGAGAGAGTACTCAGGAGCCCTAATTCAGCTGGAAGGGTCGCTGAGTGGAACATAGAACTGCAAGCGTTTCGGCTCGAATTCAGCACGACCAGAGTCATCAAGGGAGCAGTGTTGGCGGATTTTGTGGCAGAATGGACGGAGGCGCCAGGCCTCAAGGCCGACGAGGATCGGTCCCTGTCCCCGGGAAGCGAGGCGCCAGAAGGCTGGGTCATGTACTTCGATGGGGCGTTCTCCAGGCATGGCGATGGGGCTGGGGCGGTGATTATATGGCCCGCTCAGGAAAAGCTCTATTATGTCGTGCAGCTCTATTTCCAGCAAGGTGAAAAGGTCTCCAACAACATAGCAGAGTATGAAGGTTTAATAGCGGGCTTGAAGGCCGCGGCTGCCCTGGGGGTGAAACGCCTCACCATCAAGGGCGATTCGCAGCTCCTTGTAAATTTCTCCAACAAAGTGTACGAGCCGAAGGATGAGCACATGGAAGCCTACCTAGCGGAGGTCCGCAAGATGGAGAAGCAGTTCTGGGGGTTGGAGTTGCAGCATGTGCCCCGTGGCACCAATCAGGAGGCCGACGACATCGCCAAATGGGCGTCCAGGCGGTTACCTCAGGAGCCTGGTGTTTTCGAGGAGCGGCTCTTCAAGCCATCAGCCCTGCCGTCATTATCGAACATTGCTCAGCCCCGGGAGGAGCTCCCTCAGCCACCTGCCTAAGGGGCTCCGGCCTGTGGTCCGGCCTCGGGAGCACGTCTGCTCCTGACGATGGAACCTCAGGAGGGATGTTGGATCGCGGAGCTCCGGAGTTACCTAACGCAAGGGACCCTGCTGGAGAAGGAGGAGGAAGCGGAGCGAGTGGCACGCCAGGCCACGGCATACTGCATCAAGGATGGAGAGCTCTGCCGGAAGCGGCCAAACAATGTATCCCTGTGCTGCATCTCCAGGGAGTAAGGGAAGGAACTGCTGGAAGATATACACGGCGGAGATTGTGGACATCATTCATCATCGCGGACCCTCGTCGGCAAGGCGTTCCGCAGTGGGTTTTATTGGCCCACCACGCTCAATGACGCCGTCGAACTAGTAAAAGCTTGTGAGGCCTGCCAGTTCCACGCCAAGCAGATCCATCAGCCAGCAGGAGGCTTGCAGACTATACCCCTTTCGTGGCCATTCGCAGTCTGGGGGCTGGATATCTTGGGCCCGTTTCCTCGGGCGGCTGGGGGCTACCGCTACCTCTATGTTGCCGTGGACAAGTTCACCAAGTGGGCTGAAGTAGAGGCTGTCCGCACCATTCCGGCGGGTTCTGCGGTCAAGTTCATCAAGGGCATCGTGAGCCGGTTCGGGGTGCCGAATCCCATCATCAGGGACAATGGTTCGCAGTTCACCAGTAACCTCTTTAAAACATACTGTGCTAACCTTGGAACGCAGATATGCTACGCTTCGGTGGTGCACCCCTGAAGCAACGGCCAGGCCGAGCGGGCCAACGCGGAGGTCCTGAGGGGCCTCAAGACCAGGACGTTCAAGAAGAAGCTGGAGGCCTGTGGCAGAGGTTGGTACGACGAGCTTCAGTCCGTGTTGTGGTCCATCCGCACAACCGCGACCAAGCCGACTGGAGAGACCCTGTTCTTCCTGGTCTACGGAGCCGAAGCGGTCCTCCTTCACGAGGTCAGACGTCGCTCCGCGCGGGTCCTGGCGTTTGACGAGGCGCAGCAGGACGCCATGCGGGGGATGGACCTCGTGCTGGGGGAGGAACGTCGCCGAGAAGCCGCGCTACGAGCAGCGAGATACCAACAAGCACTGTGGCGATATCACTGCCGCAACATCCGCCCCAGAACTCTCGAGGTAGGAGACCTCGTGCTCAGGCGGGTCCTCTCCAGGGAGGGGCTGCACAAACTCTCTCCCATGTGGGAGGGACCGTTCAAAGTTGTTCATGTTTCCAGGCCCGGCTCCGCGCGCTTGGAGACTCAAGAGGGGGTGCCAGTCCAGAATGCATGGAACATCCAGCACCTCTGGAGGTTCTACCCCTAAAAAGGCCCGGAGCCTGTGAAGCTATCACGTTTTGGAAAAGGCCCAGAGCCTGTGAAGAAGGTGAATGCCTGTGAAGCTATCGCGTTTTGGAAAAGGCCCAGAGCCTGTGAAGAAGGCGAATGCCTGTGAAGCTATCGTGTTTGGGAAAAGGCCCGGAGCCTGTGAAGAAGGCGAATGCCTGTGAAGCCATCGCGTTTGGGAAAAGGCCCGGAGCCTGTGAAGAAGGCCAACGCCTGTGAAGCTCGCCGCCCGTGACACTCTCACGTAATAATGAGTTGGGGTTGTACACGCCCCGGAGTCTCAGGAGCACCGGCCTCAGGCCCTGGGGCTCCCTCCCACGCCCAGTGGCAGCACTTATCCCCGCGCTGGTGAGAAGACGTCGAAGACTAGATTAGGTGCCGGACGCGGCTTTTCATTTGCTTTCCGCAGTTGGCTTGTTCCTTCTCATTCGAAGTTTTATTGAAGTTGTTGCCGTCTTTGGCTTGTGGTTCCTCGACTTTTCACTCTCCTGCCTCGATTTCTCTTGTGCAAGGCCTCACGAGGGGGGAAGCTGAGGCCCTCGCGAGTGTTCCTATCCTAGTCATTCAAAGAGTTCATGACCTGGGCCCCTTACAGGAGCACCCCTCCAGTCCATGCCCCACGGGAACCGCGACACAAACAAAGGGCCTGGGTCGGTCGCCCCCCCATGGCCTGGGCCGGAAACTATCCACGCTCGGGCACGTAGCCGGAAGGTACGGTAACGAAAGCAAAACGATGATTAATAGAAATAACCCAAACACGCCCCCGCGGGGCTCCACACTATTGTCTTTGTTACGTAGGGAAAGGAAAAAGAAAGAACAAATCTGGTGCAGCTCGCCTCACACCGGCCCGCAGGGAAGGCCCGAGCTGCCTCCGGAGCTCAGGCGGACCCCCTCTCGCGCTTCACCAGGGCGCGACGGCGGGCGGACACGTTGCCACCTCCCAAGCAGATACGGCGGCGCGGGGGCTGACCGCGGCCACCGCTAGAAGAGTCGCCGCCTGAAGTAGAACCGGAGAAGCTTGAGGAACCCTGAGCGCCGCCGGCCGCGCGAGCACTGCCCTCTCCATCATCGCTGGAGCTGGGTTCCCTGCCGCGGTCGTCACCCTCGGGGCAACACCCTGCGCGGCGACCATCTTCCCCAAACACCCTCACGTAGAGGGTGGCATCGCCGTCGAACTTGAAGTGTAGGGTGCACCGACGGCTCAGGCCACGCGCGCGGGCAAACGTCTGCTAACCGTGTGCCAGGAACAGGCTCCCGGCCGCGGAGACCTCCAGTGAGACCCATGAGGCCCGGCTGCAGCAGCCGTCGGCCTGAAGCCAGAGGCCGCCCGGGGCGCCGGCCGGGAGCTCGCCAAGGAGGAAGCGAGGAAGTGGAAGCCGAGTGCTGGTCGGCCCCGCCGACCACACGGCGAACTCCGGCAGCACTTCAGCAGCGCGAAAGCGCGGCCTAGGGGGACGTGCAGCCGGAGCGCGCCCCCTAGCCACAGCAATCCGCCCGTCGTTGTGCTGAAGATCGCCTCCATGGCCGCGGGGAGCCACCGTGGTGGCCACAGGATGTTTACGAGGGCACCCTCGGCCGCGCTTGGGTGGGGTAGAGGCGGGCTCAACCTGGTGAGCCTTCCCCTTCTCTGCAGCCGAGCACCTCCTTGACGGGGCCATGAAGAAAGGGAGGAACAAGGAGGGATGAACTGGAAGGGAGCGCGCCGGTCCGTACTTATAACTGGCAATGGCCAACCAACGGCCCCCACGATCGCAGGTAATTATGACCCGCTTTGTATGCAGGGACTTGTCCAATCCGTGCAGTTGCCGAGGCGCCATGGGGAAGTGGAGACGCCCACGTCCAATCAACCGCCACGCGGCGCCCAAGGCCGCAGGCTGTTAGGGCCTGCGGCGCTTCGCTCTTGCCCTTCCGCCTCCCTGCATGGCCAAGTCCGGGCGCGCCTTGGGCCCGGGGGCTACTGTCGGCGTTCTGGGAACAGGGTCCCCAGACTTGCCTGCCTGCGGCCTGCGGCGTGGCTCAAAGGGGGGCCCAGCGCGGCCCATCTTCACCAACACAAACCCAAGACCCTCGCGAGGGGCCAAGCCTCGCGGGGCGGACGACGCGGAGCTTACTCAGGCACGGCCTCGTCAGGCTGGCTCACGAGGAGGCGGAGAGATCAAGGCGGGGTACCTCACGAGGTGCCAATGACGCAAGCCATGATGACCGGGGGCGCCAGGCGGGTGCCAGCCCGCGCAGCGTCCTCCCTTCCTCTTTGGTGCAAAGGGGGCAAGCGCAGCCGCGGAGTACCGAGGCATCAGGCAAAGGTTGCCATTTCGGTGCAACGAGACCAAGACCAGGAGGACTACGAGACGGAGGTCACCGTGGAGCCCAGACGGCGTCATCACCAGAGCTTTGCGCAGGCGAAGACTACTTTTGTCAGGATAGTTGATACTAGCTGCCCCCCTTCAAATTAGCCCGCCATTGTTGGCTCCCTTCCCGCTCGATATTTGGGAAGAGGACCAGGGCCTCTATAAATAGGACCAGCCACCCACGGAGCAAGGGGGACACAGAGAGACGGAGCAAGGGGAGGCAGGGAAAGAGAGAGAAAGGTGACTGAGCTCTTCCTAGCAGTTCATTGCCCCAGCCAAGAACAGACCCTCACGAGGCTGTTCTTCCTTGTATTGTTCATCATCATCAGCCCAAGAGGCAATCCACCACACCCACACTGGAGTAGGGTATTACACCACAATGGTGGCCCAAACCAGTATAAACCCTGTGTCTCTTGCGTTGTTCTTTCCTTAGTTCAGGTCCTAGCAAGGCAGAGGGGTGCAGGTAGGTAGGAGGCGAAATCTCCGCGCGCACCCCAGTGTTCGAACCTCAAGGGTCTGCCGGAACCCGAAATCCGAAAGGCGCCCTCCTCAAGCACAGGCTTCTCTGCGATGAGCCAGAAACCCTCGATGAGCTGCTCATCATCACAGACAAATACGCCACGGCCGATTCCTCCATGAAGACGGAGATTCAAGTCTGCGCAACCGGCAAGGTGGCTCCTCAGGCTCCCCGAACGCCATTCGGAGACACCAATCGGCGTCAACATCAGAACGACCACAAGCGTAAATCCCCCCCGCCGACTTCCAACAGTCAGCAGGTGGCAACAGTTGAAGACCAACAGCCGGAAGGGCAGCCTCCGCTCAGACGTCAGAAGGGCGGCAAGTCCAACTGGCAGCCGGCTTTCTCATATGAGCAGACTCTGGATGGACCCTGCAAGTTCCACAGTGATGCGAAGCCGTCCAACCACACCACTCGGAAATGCCACTGGCTCACCAGGATCACAAATGGAGACAGCCTTTTGCCTCCCCCACCTGCTGGGCAGCCGCCTCCCCCTCCGCCCAAGCAGCCGGCGGTCACACCAGTCGACGCAGTGCAAGACGAGTACCCGGAAGAGCAGGGAGCATATGTCGTGTTCACCAGTGTGGCCGACGATCGACGCAGCAGACAGCTGCAGCAGCAGGAGGTGAATGCAGTAGCTTCTGACACACCTGAGTTCATGCACTGGTCTGAGAAGCCCATCAGTTGGAGTCGGGCTGACCACCCTAAAGTAATGCCCAGACCCGGCTCCTATGCCTTGGTTTTGGACGCCACCTTTGCCACCGACAAGTGAGCTGCTTGTTTTTCTAGATTCCTGATAGACGACGGCAGCAGCATCAACATCTTGTACAAAGACACCATGGAGAAGTTGGGAATCAGGTAGAGGCAACTACAGTCCAGCCAGACGGTGTTCCACAGCATAGTCCCTGGCCTTTCCTGCTCGCCAATCGGCAAGATCTTGATCGACGTCCTCTTCGGAGACAAAGATCATTTCCGCAGTGAGTCAATATGGTTCCAGGTGGTGGACCTAGAGAGCCCATACCATGCACTGCTTGGCCAGCCAGCCCTGGCCAAGTTCATGGCTGTCCCCCACTATGCCTACCACAATATGAAGATGCCGAGTTCCAAAGGGATTCTGACCATAACTGGCGACTACAAGAAGTCGTCCGCCTGCGCATCAGAGAGTAGCCGGCTGGCCGAGTCCCTCGTGATCACAGCTGAGAAGCGGCTGCTAGATCGAGTTGTGGCAATGGCAAGCAAGCAGCCAGAGATGCCGCCTGATCCCAAAGAGACGGAAGCTGAGGGCTCGTTCAAGCCGGCCAAGGAAACAAAGAAGATACCTTTGGACCCAGAGCACCTAGAGAGGTACGCTTTCGTAGGCGCCCACCTCGACAGCAAATAGGAAGGCGAGCTCGTCGATTTCCTCCGTGGGAATCAAGACATCTTCGCATGGTCCCCCAAGGACATGCCAGGTGTCCCGACGGAATTCGCCGAGCACAAATTACACGTCCGATCTGATGCCATACCAGTCAGACAACCTTTACGTCGCTTGTCAGAAGAGAAGAGGAGAGTTGTTGGAGAAGAGATAGCCCGGCTATTCGCAGCCGGCTTCATCATGGAAGTATTCTTCCCAGAATGGTTGGCCAAGACGGTCTTGGTACTGAAGAAGAACAAGCAATGGCGAATGTGTATTGACTACACAAGCCTCAACAAGCATGCCCCAAGGACCCATTCGCCTTGCCAAGGATCGACCAAGTGATAGACTCCACAGCCTGATGCGAGCTGTTGAGTTTCTTGGATGCGTATTCAGGATATCACCAGATCAAGTTAAACCCAGCCGACAGGCTGAAGACTGCCTTCATCACGCCGTTTGGAGCTTTCTTCTACCTATCCATGACATTTGGCTTGAGGAACACCGGCGCCACCTTCCAACGATGCATGCAGAAGTGTCTCCTCAAGCAGCTCGACAGAAATGCTCACGTCTACGTGGATGATGTGGTGGTAAAGATGGAGAAGCGTGGAACACTACTGGAAGACCTCAAGGAGACCTTCGACAACTTGCGTCGATTTCAGATCAAGCTTAACCCGGAGAAATGCGTCTTCGGAGTACCAGCCGGCCAGCTCCTTGGTTTCCTGGTCTCCGAACGCGGCACAGAATGCAACCCTGTGAAGATCAAGGCAATTGAAAGGATGGAGGTACCCTGCCGACTGCTGGACGTACAAAAATTCACCGGCTGTTTGGCGTCCGTCGGCTGATTCATCAGTCGGCTGGGCGAGAAGGCCCTTCCCCTGTACCAACTCATGAAGAAGAGCACTTTTTTCTAGTGCAACCACAAGGCGGACGAAGCATTTGTCCAACTAAAGAAGATGCTGGCGACTCCACCTGTTCTGGCGGCTCCGACTCCTAAGGAGCCCATGCTCCTCTACATCGCCGCCACCAGCCGAGTGGTCGGCACGGTCATTGTAGTAGAGCGCAAGGAGGAAGGCAAAGCACTACCAGTTCAGAGACCGGTATATTATTTGAGTGAAGTACTGTCGACCTCCAAGCAAAACTACCCCCACTAACAGAAGATGTGCTATGGTGTGCATTTTGCCGCCAAGAAATTGAAGCCTTACTTCCAAGAGCATCCAATCACTGTGGTCTGCACGGCTCCTCTAGCCGAGATCATCGGCAGCCGAGACACTTCGGGATGAGTGGCCAAGTGGGCCATAGATTTTCCCCCCTGCACCATCTACTACCAACCTCGCACTGCCATCAAGTCACAAGCGCTGGCCGACTTCTTCGTCAACTGGGCCGAAACCCAGTATCTACCACCAGCGCCCGACTCCACCCATTGGCGAATGCACTTCGACGGCTCCAAGATGCGCACCGGCTTGGGATCCGGCATCGTCCTCACCTCTCCCAAGGGTGACAAGCTCAAGTATGTGCTGCAAATCCATTTTTCCGCCTCCAACAACGTCGCCGAGTACGAGGCACTCATTCACGGGCTCTGGCTAGACAAAGAGCTCGGCATTCGCCGGATCCTGTGTTATGGTGACTCCGACTTGGTGGTCCAGCAGTCGTCAAACGATTGGGACGCCAAGGACGCAAACATGGCAAGCTACCGCTTCCTCGTACAACAACTCAGTGGGTATTTCGAGGGATGTGAGTTTCTCCATGTACCAAGAAACGACAACGACCAAGCAGACGCCCTGGCGTGAATCGGCTCCACCCGTTAGGCGATACCGTCCGGCGTCGCCCTTCAGCGCCTCCTCAAGCCATCCGTCAAGCCATCACCGGAGTCAGACTCCATCTTCGTGCCGGCTCCTCCTAAAGTAGTCGGATCCGACTCAAGAGCCCCCGCAGACGGCGCGAGTATTTCGGCAGACGGCACGGAGATCGTGGCAGTCGCACCCGACCCGGGGACTGTGGAGCCCAGCCCGGAGACTTCGGAGCCCGGCTTAGGGACTGCACCTATCTGCCCGGGGACTTCGTCGATGCAGCAAGTGGCTGCCCACTCCAACCCGCCACCTCCAGGCCCACGCACCCTCGTCCAAGTCGCAGTCTTGGCGGTTGCAGAAATTGCAACACCTTCATGGGCCCAACCCATCCTCAAACTCTTGGTGAACAAAGAGCTGCCAGCCGATGAGATCTCGGCTCGGCAAGTGCAACGCCTGGTGGCAGCATACGCCATCATCAATAGAGAGCTCGTAAGGCGCAACGTCACTGGTATTCACCAGTGATGTGTGGAGCCAGAGCAAGGCCAGGCAATTCTCAAAGACATCCATCAAGGCGAATGTGGCCATCACGCGGCTTCAAGAGCACTCGTCGCCAAAGCTTTCCACCATGGCTTCTTCTGGCCAACTGCTCTTGAGGACGCCAAGTCTCTAGTCCAAAAATGCAAGGGGTGCCAGAAGTTCCACTCTAGGCCTCATCAGCTGGCTTCGGCGCTCAAAACTATTCCTATGGCCTGGCCGTTTGATGTTTGGGGCCTGGACATGGTCGGTCCACTCAAGACGGCACGAGGTGGTTTGACTCATTTACTTGTTGCAATGGACAAGTTCACCAAGTGGATAGAAGCAAAGCCAATCAAGAGTTTGAATGGTCTGACTGCTGTGACCTTCATCTCCGACATCACAATTCGGTATGGCATACCGCACAACATCATCACCGACAACGACACAGACTTTGCCAAAGGTGCCTTGGCCCGTTTTTTTGCGCGACGCAGGACATCTGACTGGACTTAGCGTCCATTGCCCATCCGCAGTCCAACGGCCAAGTAGAGCGAGCAAATGTCCTAATCCTGTCCGGCATCAAGCCCCGGCTGGTCGAGCCTCTGGAGCGCTCGGCAGGCTGCTGGCTTGATGAGTTGCCAGCTGTCCTCTGGAGCCTGCGTATGACTCCAAACAAGTCAACCGGCTTCACGCCCTTCTTCCTCGTCTATGGTGCCGAAGCCGTCCTCTCAACAGACATAGAGTTTGACTCCCCTCGAGTCACCATGTACACCAAGGAGGAAGCAGAGGAAGCACATCAAGACGGCGTCGATCTGCTGGAAGAGGGCCGGCTGTTGGCACTCAGCCGGTCCATCATCTACCAGCAGAGCCTACGAAGGTACTACAATCAGAAGGTCAAGCCGCGATCTTTCTAAGGAGACCTTGTGCGTCGGCTAATTCAGCGAACAGTTGGCCATCACAAGCTCTCAGCACCTTGGTAAGGCCCCTTCATCGTCAGCAAGGTGTTGGGCAATGACTCCTACTACATGATCGACGCTCAGAAGCCCCGAGCGCGCAAAAGGGACGACTCCAGCAAAGAGACGGAGCGGCCATGGAATGCAAATCTCCTCCGAAGATTTTACAGTTAATGCAGTATGTATCACGCTACCTTTTTGTATTAAAGTACGAAGACTTCGGGCCCCTCGAGACGATCTCGGGGACTGCCTTCTTTTATCTATATGATAATGAGTTATGCCTATGAGTATGTTATTCTTTACCGCTTGGCACCAGGTTCGACTAGTCGGCCTGGGGACTTGTCGTCTTAAGCTATGAAATGACTTCCTGCTGCCGGACAAGTAGTGTGTGGCACTCAAGCCGTCTCCTGTTAGAAGCCACAGATCGCAGAGCGACTGACTGGCAAGCAGGAGTAAGGTAGAATGAGTGTCCATATGAAAAATGGCTAAGGACTCAAAGCATGCACATAGCTTAAGCCAGTTTTCCGCTTTTTGCAACCGACTCTCGAGCAACCGGCTCGCCGTTTCCTAAATTAACTTGCTAAAAACTCTAAAAGGCTAAGTACTTGCTGTCGGATTTTGGGTTCCGGCAGACCCTTGAGGTTCGAACACTGGGGTGCGCGCGGAGATTTTGCCTCCTACCTACCTGCACGCCTCCGCCTTGTTAGGATCTAAACTAAGGAAAGAACAACACGCGAGAAACAAGGTTTATACTGGTTCGGGCCACTGCTGTGGTGTAATACCCTACTCTAGTGTGTGGCGTGGTGGATTGCTTCTTGGGCTGATGATGATGAACAATACAAGGAAGAACAGCCTCGCGAGGGTCTGCTCTTGGCTGGAGCGATGAACTGCTGGGAGGAGTTCAGTCACCATTTTCTCTCTCTCTCTGTCTCTCCGATTGTTGATGCCCCTCTCCCTTGGGGGTGGCTAGTCCTATTTATAGAGGCCATGGTCCTCTTCCCAAATATCGAGCGGGAAGGGAGCCAACAATGGCGGCCTAATTTGAAGGGGGACAGCTAGTACCAGCTATCCTGACAAAAGTAGTCTTCGCCTGCACAAAGCTCTGGTGGTGACGCCGTCTTGGGCTCCACAATGACCTCCGTCTTGCAGTCCTCCTGGTCCTGGTCTTGTTCCACCGAAATGGCAACCTTTGCCTGATGCCTCGATACTCCGCGGCTGCGCTTGCCCCCTTTGCACAAAAGAGGAAAGGAGGACACTGCGCGGGCTGGCACCCGCCTGGCGCCCTTGGTCGTCATGGCTTGCGTCACGGGCACCTCGTGAGGTACCCCACCTTGATCTCTCCGCCTCCTCGCAAGCCAGCCTGATGAGGCCGTGCCTGAGGAAGCCCAGCGTCGTCCGCCCCGCGAGGCCTGGCCCCTCGCGAGGGTCTTGGGTCTGTGTTGGTGAAGATGGGACGTTCTAGGCCCCCCTTTGAGCCACGCCGCAGGCCGCAGGCAGGCAAGTTTGGGGACCCCCGTTCCCAGAACGCCGACAGTAGCCCTCGGGCCCAAGGCACGCCCGGGCTTGGCCGTGCAGGGATGCGAAAGGGCAAGAGCGAAGTGCCGCGGGCCCTAACAGCCTGCGGTCTTGGGCGCCACATGGCAGTTGATTGGACGTGGGCGTCTCCACTTCCCCATGGCGCCTCGGCAATTGCACGGATTGGTCAAGTCCCTGCATGCAAAGCAGGTCATAATTACCTGCGATCGTGGGGGCTGTCGGTTGGCCCTCGCCAGCTATAAGTACGAATCGGCGCGCGCCCTTCCAGTTCATCCCCCTTGCTTCTCCTTCTTCTTCATGGCCCCGTCGAGGAGGTTCTTGGCCGCAAAGAAGGGGAAGGCTCGCCAGGTTGAGCCTGCCTCTCCCCCGCCCAAGCGCGGCCGAGGGCACCCTCGAAAACATCCTGTGGCCACCACGGCAGCTCCCTGCGGCCGTGGAGGCGATTTTCAGCACAACGACGGGCGGATTGCTGCGGCCGGGGGGCGCGCTTCGGTCGCGCGTCCCCCTAGGCTGCGCTTTCGTGCTACAGAGGTGCTGCCGGAGTTCGTCGTGTGGTCGGCGGAGCCGACTAGCACCCGGCTTCCGCTTCCTCAGTTCCTCCTCGGCGAGCTCCCGGCGATGATGGAGAAGACAACGCTTGCGTGACTGGCGGTGCTCGGGGTTCCCCAAGCTTCTCCGGTTCTTCTTCAGGCGGCAACTCTTCCAGCGGTGGCCGCGGTCAGCCTCCACGCCGTCGCATCTGCTTGGAAGGTGGTGGCGTGTCCGCCCGCCGTCGTGCCCCAGTGAAGCGCGAGAGGGAGTCTGCCTGAGCCCCGGAGGCAGCTCGAGTCTTCCCTGCAGGCCGGTGTGAGGCGAGCTGCGCCTGATCTGTTCTTTCTTTTCCTTTTTCCTGTGTAAAAAAGACAGTAGTGTGGAGCCCCACGGGGGCGTGTTTGGGTTATTGCTGTTAATCATCATTTTGCTTCCGTTATCATGCCTTCCGCTACGTGCCCGCGTGTGGATAGTTCCCGGCCCCAGCCGTGGGGGGCGGCTGACCTAGGCCCTGTGTTCATGTCGCGATGCCCGTGGGGCACGGACTGGAGGGGTGCTCCTGTAATGGACCCAGGCCGCGAACCCTTTGAACGACTAGGACAGGAACACTCGCGAGGGCGCTCGGCTGCCCCCCCCCCCTCGCGAGGCCTTGCACAAGAGAAATCAAGGCAGGAGAGTGAAAAGTCGAAGAACCACAAGCCAAAGACAGCAACAACTTCAATAAAACTTCGAATGAGAAGGAACAAGCCAACTGCGGAAAGCAAATGAAAAGCCGCATCCGGCACCTAATCTAGTCTTCGACATCTTCTCACCAGCGCGGAGCTAAGTGCTGCCACTGGGCGTGGGAGGGAGCCCCAGGGCCTGAGGCCAGTGCTCCTGAGAGTCCGGGGCGTGTACAGCCCCAACTCATTATTACGTGAGAGTGTCACGGGCGGCGAGCTTCACAGGCGTTGTCCTTCTTCACAGGCTCCGGGCCTTTTCCAAAACACGACAGCTTCACAGGCATTCGCCTTCTTCATAGGCTCTGGGCCTTTTCCAAAATGCGATAGCTTCACAGGCATTCACCTTCTTCACAGGCTCTGGGCCTTTTCCAAAACGCGACAGCTTCACAGGCATTCGCCTTCTTCACAGGCTCTGGGCCTTTTCCAAAACGCGACAGCTTCATAGGCATTTGCCTTCTTCACAGGCTCTGGGCCTTTTCCAAAACGCGACAGCTTCACAGGCATTCGCCTTCTTCACAGGCTCTGGGCCTTTTCCAAAACGCCACAGCTTCACAGGCATTCGCCTTCTTCATAGGCTCTGGGCCTTTTTTTAGGGGTAGAACCTCCGGAGGTGCTGGATGTTCCATGCATTCTGGACCGGCACCCCTTCCTGAGTCTCCAAGCGCGCGGAGCTGGGCCTGGAAACATGAACAACTTTCAACGGGCCCTCCCACATGGGAGAGAGCTTGTGCAACCCTCCCTGGAGAGAACCCGCCTGAGCACGAGGTCTCCTACCTCGAGAGTTCTGGGGCGGATGTTGCGGCAGTGATATCGCCCCAGTGCTTGTTGGTACCTCGCCGCTCGCAGCGCGGCTTCTCGGCAACGTTCCTCCCCCAGCACGAGGTCCATCCCCCGCATGGCGTCCTGCTGCGCCTCGTTGAACGCCAGGACCCGCGCGGAGCAACGTCTGACCTCGTGAGGGAGGACCACTTCGGCTCCGTAGACCAGGAAGAACGGGGTCTCTCCAGTCGGCTTGGTCGTGGTTGTGCGGATGGACCACAACACAGACTGCAGCTCGTCGTACCAACCTCTGCCACAGGCCTCCGGCTTCTTCTTGAACGTCCTGGTCTTGAGGCCCCTCAGGACCTCTGCGTTGGCTCGCTCGGCCTGGCCGTTGCTTCGGGGGTGCGCCACCAAAGTGTAGCATATCTGCGTTCCAAGGTTAGCACAGTATGTTTTGAAGAGGTTACTGGTGAACTGCGAACCATTGTCCGTGATGATGCGGTTCGGCACCCCGAACCGGCTCACGATGCCCTTGATGAACTTGACCGCAGAACCCGCGGGAATGGTACGGACAGCCTCTACTTCAGCCCACTTGGTGAACTTGTCCACGGCGACGTAGAGGTAGCGTTAGCCCCCTGGCGCCCAAGGAAACGGGCCCAAGATGTCCAGCCCCCAGACTACGAATGGCCACAAAAGGGGTATAGTCTGTAGGCCTCCTGCTGGCTGATGGATCTGCTTGGCGTGGAACTGGCAGGCCTCACAAGCTTTCACTAGTTCGACAGCGTCATTGAGCGCGGTGGGCCAATAAAACCCACTGCGGAACGCCTTGCCGATGAGGGTCCGTGATGATGAATGATGTCCATAGTCTCCGCCATGTATATCTTCCAGCAGTTCCTTCCCTTGCTCCCTGGAGATGTAGCACAGAGATGCATCGTTTGGTCGCTTCCGGTAGAGCTCTCCATCCTTGATGCAGTATGCCGTGGCCTGGCGTGCCACTCGCTCCGCTTCCTCCTCCTTCTCCGGCAGGGTCCCTTGTGTTAAGTAACTCCGGAGCTCCATGATCTAGCATCCCTCCTGAGGTTCCATCGTCAGAAGCAGGCGTGCTCCTGAGGCCGGGCCATAGGCCGGAGCTCCTGAGGCAGGTGGCTAGGGAGCTTCTCCCGAGGGTGAGCCGTGTTTGACAATGACGGCATGGCCGAGGGCTTTAAGAGCCGCTCCTCGAAAATGCCAGGCTCCTGAGGTAACCGCCTGGATGCCTGTTTGGCGATGTCGTCCATCTCCTGATTGGTGCCACGGGGCACATGCTACAACTCCAACCCCCAGAACTGCTTCTCCATCCTGCGGACCTCCGCAAGGTAGGCTTCCATGTGCTCATCTTTCGGCTCATACACCTTGTTGGAGAAATTGACAAGGAGCTGCAAATCACCCTTGATGGTGAGGCGTTTCACCCCCAGGGCAGCTGCGGCCTTCAAGCCCGCTATTAAACCTTCATACTCCGCTATGTTGTTGGAGACCTTTTCACCTTGCTGGAAACAGAGCTGCATAGCGTAGTAGAGCTTGTCTTGAGTGGGCGATATAAGCACCGCCCCAGCCCCAACGCCATGCCTGGAGAATGCCCCATCGAAGTACATGACCCAGCCTTCTGGCGCCTCGCTTCCCGGGGAGAGGGACCGATCCTCGTCGGCCTTGAGGCCTGGTGCCTCCATCCATTCTGCCACAAAATCCGCCAACGCTGCTCCCTTGATGACTCTGGTCGTGTTGAATTCGAGCTGAAACGCTTGTAGTTCTATGTTCCACTCAGCGACCCTTCCAGCTGAGTTAGGGCTCCTGAGCACTCTCTCCAGGGGGTATGACGAGACGACCTTGATGGGGTGACCCTAAAAATAGTGCCGCAGCTTGCGCGAGGTCACCAGTAGCGCGAGGAGGAGTTTTTGAGGCATGGGGTACCGTGCCCTCGCATCCCGCAACACCGTGCTGACGAAGTACACCGGGTGCTCGACGAGGTTGGGTGCATCAGTGCTGGCGGCTCCCTTCGGAGACCATGGCACCTCTTGAGGCGATGAGGCCTCCTAGGGCTGGCCATCTGGGGGAGGGGCCTTTTTCGCCTCCGGTGCACTCCTCTGCGGCGGCTGATCCTCCTCAGTCGCGGTGGCGGTTTCTGTGGGCCTTCCTTGTTCCTGTTTTGCCTTGTCCTGGGCAGCTGCTCTGGTTTTGATTCGACAATCCTCTCTAACCGCCACCAAGGCTACGCTGGCGGAGTACGGAGTGGCGGCGAGGTAAAGCACCAGGGGCTCTTGAGGGCGCGGAGCCACCATGACCGGTTGGCTGGTCAGGTATCTCTTGAGATCCTGGAACGCCTTGTCGGCCTCTTCAGTCCACTCAAAGGGCCCCTTTTTCTTCATTAGCGGGAAGAAGGGCAGCGCTCGTTCCCCCAACTTGGACATGAAGCGCCCTAGCGCGGTCACGCGCCCAGTGAGCTTCTGCATTTCTCTGAGGGTCTTTGGCGGGCTCATGTCTTCCACCGCCTTGACCTTTTCTGGGTTAGCCTCGATGCCTCGGTGGGACACGAGGAAACCCAAGAGCTTGCCCGAGGGGACTCCGAACACACACTTCTCTGGGTTGAGCCGTAGGTTCACTGTGTTGAGGCTCGCGAAGGTTTCCTCCAGGTCTTGTATCAGGGTCCTGGCCTCCCGAGACTTTACCACAATGTCATCGACGTAAGCTTCAACATTCTTCCCGAGCTGCGGGCCCAAGGTGATGTGCATCAGCCGCTGAAAGGTCGCCCCTGCGTTACGCAGCCCGAATGGAATGCATGTGTAGCAGTACACCCCACACGGGGTTAGGAAGGCTGTCTTTTCGACGTCTTCTACTGCCATCTTGATCTGGTGATACCCAGAGAAGGCATCCAAGAAGCATAGCAGGTCGCATTCCGCGGTGGAATCGACGATCTGGTCAATGCGTGGGAGCGGGAACGGATCTTGCGGGCATGCTTTGTTGAGGTTGGTGAAGTCGACACACATGCGCTCCTTCCCTCTCTTCTTTGGCACAACGACAGGGTTGGCCAACCAATCCGGGTACCGGACCTCGTGAATGACCCCAGCAGCTTCTAATTTGCGGGTCTCTTGGACGATGAAGGCCTGCTTTTCTGTGGACTGCCGCCTGGCCTTCTGCTTCACAGGGCGCATGTTGGGGCACACGTTGAGGTGATGCTCGATTACTCTCCTAGGGATCCCTGCCAACTGGTCAGGCTCCCAAGCGAATACCTTCTTGTTTGCGCGCAGGAACCCGACCAGGGCCTCCTCCTGCTCAGGTTCAAGGTTGGCACCTATGGTGAAAGTAGCGTTGGTGGACCCGTCCTCATCGACGGGTATCTGCTTGGTTTCTGCCTTGTCTTGGGTGAACAACTGTTTCTTCTTGGCGGGTGCAGCCCCTTGGGCTCGGGGGTCTCCAAGTCGGCGGGCTGTGCCGACGCCGCCGTCTTGAAGGCGAGCTTGAGCACCCACAACACGTCTCCGGTGTCCCTGCGCATGGTGAGGACACCGCTGCTCCCGGGCATCTTCATGAGGTTGTATGCTGGGTGCGTCGCGGCCATGAACTGGGCCAGCGTTGGGTAGCCGAGGATGGCGTTGTAGGGGAGGCCGATGGGGGCGATGTCAAAGTCGACCAGCTCCGTGCGGAAGTTGTTGTAGGTGCACAGCATGGGGAGCGCACCCGAGCAGGCCGAGTTGGAGGGGTGGTCCTCCGAGCTGAAGGTCAGGCCGACTTGGGCGCCGCCCGGTCCGGGAGAGCCCCCTGCCGCGTGGAAGCGGCGCTGACCCGGCGGATGAACGGCTTGATGTGGTGACTTGTAGGCAGCGCCTGCGAGCCGCCCAAGAGGGCCACGACGACCGGGGGTGTTGGTGTAGCGTGATGGGCAGGGAAGAGGCTGCGGGGCTCTTCCCAAGAGGCCACGGAGGCTGCCGGCAGGTGGAGCAGCCATGTGCGCGGAGCGCCGGTGAGGGCCATGGGGAGCCAGTTGGCCATGACCCTATCGTCACCTCTAGCTTCGAGGAGGGCCTCCTCGCTCGCCAGGAAGAAGGCCAGCAGATCTGTCACGCCGCCGTAGCACGGCGGCGTCGTTGGCTTGAACTTGTCCAGCCACCGTACCCGTTGCAGGGCTGGGGCCACGGCTCGGAACCCCCAGGCCCCCGTGCTGGCGCCGGCGGCCGGAGCGGGCGACGTGCTACTCATCACGAGGCAGGCCGTGGTGGTGGCGGAAGAGAAAACTCCGGTGCACCCCTACCTGGCGCGCCAAATGTCGGATTTCGGGTTCCGGCAGACCCTTGAGGTTCGAACACTGGGGTGCGCGCGGAGATTTCGCCTCCTACATACCTGCACCCCTCCGCCTCACTAAGATCTAAGCTATGGAAAGAACAACACGCGAGACACAGGGTTTATACTGGTTCGGGCCACCGTTGTGGTGTAATACCCTACTCTAGTGTGTGGCGTGGTGGATTGCCTCTTGGGCTGATGATGATGAACAATACAAGGAAGAACAGCCTCGCGAGGGTCTGCTCTTGGCTGGGGCGATGAACTGTTGGGAGGAGTTCAGTCACCCTTCTCTCTCTCTCTCTCTCCGATTGTTGATGCCCCTCTCCCCTGGGGGTGGCTAGTCCTATTTATAGAGGCCCTGGTCCTCTTCCCAAATATCCAGCGGGAAGGGAGCCAACAATGGCGGCCTAATTTGAAGGGGGACAACTAGTACCAGCTATCCTGACAAAAGTAGTCTTCGCCTGCACAAAGCTCTGGTGGTGATGCCGTCTTGGGCTCCACAATGACCTCCGTCTTGCAGTCCTCCTGGTCCTAGTCTTGTTGCACCGAAATGGCAACCTTTGCCTGATGCCTCGGTACTCCGCGGCTGCGCTTGCCCCCTTTACACAAAAGAGGAAAGGAGGACACTGCGCGGGCTGGCACCCGCCTGGCGCCCTTGGTCGTCATGGCTTGCGTCACGGACACCTCGTGAGGTACCCCGCCTTGATCTCTCCGCCTCCTCGCGAGCCAGCCTGATGAGGCCGTGCCTGAGGAAGCCCCGCGTCGTCCGCCCTGCGAGGCCTGGCCCCTCGCGAGGGTCTTGGGTCTGTGTTGGTGAAGATGGGCCGTGCTTGGCCCCCCTTTGAGCCACGCCGCAGGCCACAGGTAGGCAAGTCTGGGGACCCCCGTTCCCAGAACGCCGACACTTGCCTTCCCAAAGAAGCCAAGTATTTGATCTAGCGGCAGTCCGCAGAGCGGCTGTCTGACTAGCAAAACGACAACTAAGGGAAGGCGGCAAAGGAAAAAGTCAAAGAGCAAAGAGCAAGAAAAGATAGAATACGGATAAATATTTACATAAAAGGCCCTTGGCCGAATCATCAAGCAGAAATTCAAGATACACCCAATGGGTGGAATTGTGCAAAATAACAAGTTCATTGAGACTACTAAGCAGGTAAAGCAAAGATAAAGTGGCAGCCTAGGAAGCCGCGGACGGACTTGGAGGACCGGAGGGGTCGGCGGTGCCAGTTGCCGGGGCAGTCGGCTGGTTGGTCACCGCCTGATCACCTTTGGCGACAACTGGCTTAGTTGAGCGCGGCTTGTTGATAGAGGCGCGGTTGGGCTGGGGCTGGCCGTCTGCCTCGACCTCTGGTGCCTCCTCCTCGTCTCCTTCCTCCTCCTCATCTTCCTATTCGCCACTGGAGTCGATCACCTCCGCCGAGTCCTCGCCGTCATCCGGGTTCAGCCCAAACCACTCTAGTGGCGCCTCCTCGCCGTTCTCAGCCCGCTCTGGGACAAAGACACTAGTGTCGGTGTACTCAGTGATTGATGCGGCGTGCCTGACAAGATCGTCCTCCACCGTTGCCAGCTCCGCCTGAGCCTCCAGCCGGAACATGGCTAACTGGGCTAAACTCAGCCCAGGATACCACGCCTTGGAGAATTCCAAGGCCCGGTGTGCTCCAGCCCGGGCTACAGAGCCCTTCCAGGACTCAAGACGGCCGGCTGCCACCTCCAACCAGTCGGCAGTCCGACTGGGGGTGCGTGGTGCCTGCATGTCCGGCCACAGAGCGGCAATCGCCTGGGCGCCGACACATTGAAGTCGGGGCAGCATCCGGTGGGCAGGCCGAAGACGGGCCTCGATGCTTAGAATCTGCTCGTTAAGAGTTCGGGGGGCGTCGATGGCGACCTCTGCGCCGCCCGCCCTCCGTGCTTCACGATCAGCCTCGATGGCTTGATTGGCGGCATCAGAATGGCCGGGGAAGAAGTCTACTAAGGAAGAAGAGCAAAGAAACAAAGTTAAAAATTTAAGGCCGACTCGACTAGCAGTCGGCAGCCTGGGAAAGGAAACAAATGGAAGCTCACCATCGACAAGATCTTCGATTGCCTGGAAGCCGGAGACCAGCGTCGCCTCCTTGTCGGTCTAGGAGGAGCGCTCGGATGCAAATTCAGCAAGAAGGGCGATCTCCTTGTCCTCCGCCTCCTTTTGGGCCCTCTGGAGCAGCTCCTTCTACTCCGCCAGCTGCGTATCCAGCCGGTCGCGCTCCTCCGTCAGGCGGCCGAACTCCTCCTCCCTAACACGCAGTGCGGTTTTGACTTCGCCCTACTTCTGCTGAAGGGCGGCGTTGGCCTCTGAAAAAAGAGGGTGAGGGATCTCAGTCGTCAGCAAAGAAGAAAGGTCGCCGGGGAGATCCGGCCCGACTGCTCAGCAGTCGGCCCGAATCTCGGGGACTACAACCTGCGGGTGTGCCAGCGCGCCCCCGTAGAGAAAGAAGAAAACTCACCCCGGCTGCCCGACAAGTCGGCGGTCCGTTTGGCCAGCTCCTCAACATTGGCGTTGAAGGAGGTCACACGAAGATTGTGGTAATCCTGCATCAAAATTTCAAAAAAAAGCGTTGGTACTTGGAACTCGCCGATTATAGTTTCGAGCAGCCTGCTCAGCAGCCGGCCCGAAACTCAGGGACTACACCCAGTGGGTGCGCTGGTGCGCCCCCACAAAGAAAAAACAAGGAAGCAAAGCAAAGAAAGGATGCGTACTCGGATGGCCGTTCGTGACGCCAGGTATGCCTTGGTGCACTCCTTGATGGTGTTGCCCTCGGCCCAGAGCTTGGCTTGGACGTCCAAGAGCGCCCAGTTCAATGGGCCCATCCAGCCTCCCCACACCCACCCGGTGGGCGCGGCGCTCGACACCTCGGTGTCCAGGATCGAGGAGCTCGCAGCGCCGGTATCCAGAAGACGCGGTGCTGAGGCCGCCTTCACGAGACGGCGGCGCATCGGTGTACCGACCTCGAGGGCCAGGCCCATCGCCGACGTGCCTCTGGTTGACGGCACTGGTGGATCCACCGGTTGTTCGCCTGGCGCGCCTCCGGAGGGTGGCGGTGGCGGCACAATGACCTCCGGCGTAGCGGTAACATCGGCGTCCCTCTCCATGACCGGGTTCTCGTCGCCGGCTTCCCTCGTCTGCGCCGAGAACTCCGGTGGCGGCGCTGCAGAGTTCAAGGGGACGACAAACACTGCTGACTGGTGGCGTGCGGCTTCTTCCGCGCGCTTCTTCTCTGCATCGACAGCCTCGGTTTCCGCCAGCTTCTTCAGAGCGGCGGCCTCCGCCTTGTCGGCTTCCGCCTTCTTCAGGCGGGCGGCTTCCCGCTCCTCACGCGCCTCTCGCGCGTTCCGCTCCATCGCCTCCCGGAGGTCGGCGGCGGGGTCAACCCATCGGGTAGTGGAGGAGGTCTCCGCCGACTTCACGACGGAGCCGGCGGCCAACTTCTCAAGAGAGAGAGGGGCCCTAAAGCCAGAAAACAAAGTAAAGAAATTTCAGACGGACTCAATAAAGAAATACGAAGATACGAGGGGAGGTGGTGCTTACACTAAAATAAGCTGCGGCGTCTTCACCACCTTGTAGAAGCGGTTGGCCTTTGCGGCCGCCTCGTCCCGCTTGGTCGCCGCGGCTGAGCCCTTGGGCTTCTTCGGCCAGCTGACAAACAGGCTCGCCCCGGCCCTGCGCTTCTTGCCGCCGCCTTGTGCATCCGGCGGAGCTGACGAGCCCGCGCCCGACTGGCCGGCTCCTGGCTGGTGGCGTGGGACAACCTCCTGGTCATCATCGGGCCAGTCCTCGAGACTGGCCCCAAGTCTCGGGCCGCCTGCTGCGCCGCCTCCTCCCTCGGCGTCATCCTCCAGGGCCGCCGCCCCTAGGTCAGGGTCGTCAACATCACTCTCCGCCCGGTCGGGGAGGAATTCGCGGTCTGGCCGCGTTGTGCCGGCTGCTGGCTGGAGGAGGGGGTTCTGACCAAAGCCGGCTGGTCAGATCGGACAAAATGGACTCGGCAACGAAGAAGTCAGGGAGAAAGAGAAAAAGAAAACGACTCACCAGAGGCGGAGGGGCGGCACGTGAATACGGCGCCTTGCCGAATTGCCACTCTTCTCGAAGGTCGCAGCTCGCCAGATAATTCACCATATAGGCCACCTCCTCGCGAGGCATCTCCTTGGTGCACATCCGACTCGGGTCCCGGTGCCCGCTCATCTGGCAAATCATGTGGGGGCGACTTTGAAGAGGGAGCACTCGGCGGGCCACGAAGGCGGCCAGCAAGTCCGGCCCGATCAGGCCCTCCGACTGCGCCAGTACTCGAAGCCGCGCAACGGCATCGGCTCCCGCAGGCGTCAACGTTCAGGCCCGGTACGACCAGTTGGGTTGCCTCCCAGCCGGCGGGCCAGCTACGAAGGCCGGCAGGTTGATCTAGTCACCCTCCACAGAGACGTTCTTCATGTGGAAGTACGACCGCTGCCACATCTTCACCGACTTGATCAACTTGATGGAGGGAAACGGGTTGTCGGCCCCCGACCTCCGCACGGCGATGAACGCGCCGCACTGAGCCGACACGCCCGCGGCTTGGGTGCCGAGCTTGGAGCAGAAGAACTCCCCCCAGAGCTCCATGGTGGGGAGAACGCCGATGAAGCCCTCGCATAGGGTGACGAAGGCGTACAGCAACACCACCGTGTTGGGGGTGAGGTGGTGAGGCTGGAGTCCCTAGAACTCAAGGAAGGAGCGGAAGAAGTTGCTCGCCGGCTGGCCCAGGCTGCGCAGGCAGTGCGAGCGGAAGACGACCCGCTCGCCCTCCTACGGCGCCAGCGAGATCTCTCCCCTCCGCGTGAGGTGGACCCTCACGAGGTCCTCACCGGGCAACCGATGCGTCTTGCGGAGGAAATCGACGTGGTCGTCGTGAACCTCCGAACCATCCCAGGTGCCGGAATGCGCCGTAGGGGGCATGGCGGCGGAGGAAGAGCTCATCGTGAGCAGACTACCGCAACGCTCAACGTAGCTTGAGGTGCGGCGGAGAGAAGAAGAAGAAGAAGCAGTGGGGAGGTGGGACGCGCGTGCTCCGCCGTCTCCCCTCCTCCCCCTACTTATACCCTAGTGGGCTGCGAAGCCAAGGGGGCAGTTGTGGGATTTACTGCGCCCACTACTCCACGCCCCCCCCCACGTTTATCGCGCAAAGTTACTGCACGCGGTAATTCAGTGGGAACCTCAACTGCCCCCCACGGCCGCAGCGGATCCGCTCGCATGCCGAGGCGTGGTAGTGGCGGGCCCCACCTGCAGGCATGTCCCATCTCGCGGATGGGTAGGCGGGCTGGCCCAGCCACTGTTTGCCATGTGGCGGGCACGGAGCAGGTGGCGGTTAGGAAGCTTGGCTCACACGCTACTGAGTTCCTGCCGGGGGATTTGAAAGCATTTTTGGACAAGTCAAGGTCAGGCGACTCCGACTCCTACCAGTCAGCCCGACAGAAGTCAGACGAGGTCTCACCTCAAGCACTCGGAGGAAGAAACTGCCGAGGCTCCTCAGATAATCGTCCATGGCGCCTCACCAGCTTCGGGGACTACTATGGGAGTAATGGGCCATAGGTAGGCTAACCCGAGGCCCAAAACCTTTCAAGACATCGGGGCTGACTGCACCCCTCAAGACACCAGGATGGAGAGCCGTCTTCCAGAGGCCGACTAAATGAACAGCCACTGCCCGCATGCGGCCGAGTCCTGGAGGCGAGGTCAAGACGGGCCGACTCCCGCATGGCGGCTCCCAGAGAATCCGGCCACGGGGAGTTGGCCCACGACACCAACAAAGCCCATGCCCTCATAACGCGGGATGGGACGGGAGTGGCCACAGTAAAGCCCACTCCCTGCCCTTTTCATGGGGTGGCTAGGCTATAGTGCGTCGTACCAGCGGAGATCTCCGTCCGGCGAGGCACTGTTGCCGTGCCATCCCTGACATCAGCAACAGTAGGTGGAGTCCTGCACCCACGACGGCCTATCGGTACGGTCCATGGACGATGGGCCCCACCGACCAGCGAGAGTCCAGAAGACGGCAAGAGCGCCACCAGCCGGACCCGAAGGGAGCTGGCCCCGGAAGTCGGCCTGCCCCTCCCACGGGTCCCACGCGCCATTAACCAGACGAGACGGGAAGTGGCTATAGTAATCGCCCGCCAGGTAGCAGGGCTGTAGCCACGACCCCATGACCAAGCCTGCGTCATTAGAAGCACGACTACAGTAATCATCAGTCGGCAAGACCCGCAAGCGGCGGGTACGGCCTATCTGCTCCGTACCAGACCAGTCGACGGGGCCCACCAGCTGGCAGGCCCCAGCAGTCGACGGAGAAGCCGGCAGGCGAAGAGACTGACGGCTGGGCCCTGCGCCCAGTCGGTTTACAATTGTACCCCTGGGGGGTAGGCCTATATAAACCCCCTAGGGAACCCATGCAAAGGGTTCCGATCCATTAGACTAGACCAGGCCTTAGAGAAGGGGGAGAGCTGGCCTAGTCTCCTCCTGCCCACAGATACAGCTCAAGGAGCACCATTGTACCCACTTTTGCCTTAGTGATCATGCGGAGACCCCGCAGAGCAGGACTACGGGTGTTATCTCCTAGGAGAGCCCCGAACCTGGGTAAAGTTCACCGGCGTTCGTGTCTATGCCTCATCCCATTTGCAGGCACCGACGACGTTCTACTCGCCCCCACCATGATAAGCCATCCATTGGCATATGTCACACCCAACCCCCGACAGACCCAGATGTCAAAAATCCACTAGGCGGAGCCATTTTTATTGGCTTGAAATAAGGAGGCACTTGCTTGTGTACTGCCATGACCTTGGCGGGTCCCTGCTGTCATCCTCTCCACGTACAATCATCTCCTGATTGTGTACACGTCAACTTGCTAGGCCCACAAGTCAGCCTCTAAACCGTGGAGGACAAATACAACCCATTTAAAAAAATAACAGCCCATTCCATACGTTCAAATGGAAAGTTCAACATTCAGACCAAAGTAACAGGTCTGATCCATATATAGAGTACTGAACTTCCATGTTGACAACCATCATAGCCAAGTTAACTATCTACTCCCACTAACACTCTAGTAGCGTACAAGTACTAACTTACTCTTAGCTAACTAGACGATGCCGGCCGCCCTCTGCTGTCCATGCTAAACGCCGGCACCGGTGTCCTCCGCCTCACCTCGGACTTGCCAGAGGTGCGATAGGGCGCGTTGCTCACGCGCGTTGGCCCTTTCCATGCCGGCGTGGTCCACCGAAGCTTCGACTTCCAAGCGGGAAACCCACTTGATGAGTTGGTAGTAAAAATCGGCGTCACGAATGCGTGCGTGCCCGATAGCCTCCAGGGATATTTGCCGGGCGTCGGCCTCCATGTAGTCGGCCCAGTTGCGGGTGCTCTACTCGCGACTCAGAGCGTCGGTGTGCTGCTGCTCCATGTCCCGCTGGCGGCGCAAATCAGTGATACGCTGCTCCTCTGCTAGGCAGTCGCGCTCAAACAACTCTTGCTCCTCCGCCATGCGGTCGCGCTCCAACAACTCCTCGATCTCCGCATTGCCATCTAAAGACAGATAGAATGCCTCCTCCCTCCGTCTGCCTTCCGGTGAAAACCTGAACACTAGTTCCGGCGGTGACCGCCTCTGGCATCGCCTACCGCAGACGGGCGGGGGCATGGCGGACGTGGTGAGCGACGTCGGGCCGGTCGGGGCTTATGAGGATATGGCGAGTTGGGTCACGGTGGCACCTGAGAAGGCTGGGAAACAGTACTTATTGGCGAAAGGTAGCGCGACGGTCATCGGAATTCAATGCATAATGGCTTAGCGCGCCAGCTTGCCGTGGAAAACTAGAGAAACTGAAATTATGACTGTGCCGCCCCGTCCCGTCTGGGTCGCACGCCGCCATGGCGGTCAAATGAGTGCACTCGAATCACTCCCTCCTTGTCAATAATGATTCCACGGATTTAAAGCGTATCTTTTTTCGCATTAGTTAGCTGCCTTAATTACGGCCGGCTGCATGTAGGCACTCAGAATCGCTCGCAGGAAGTACGTGAAGCAGCATGCAATGAGTCGCAGCCGAGGGCACGCATGCAGCCACTTAAATCGCTAGAATTAATTAGGCTTAAACTTCTGCATGCCGTTAATTATTGCCATGCCTTGGTCTTGCTGCTTTGCTCACACGACTAATAAATCCCGGACGGAGGGAGTACCTTGGATGGTGAGAGGTTTGAATTAAGCCTGCAAACCGGAAAGGAGGTACTCCCTCCATTTTTATTTAGTTCGCATATTAGCTTTGGTCAAAGTCAAGATTTACAAACTTTGACCAAGTTTATATACAAAAATATTAAGATATACAATAAAAAATCAATAACAAAAATATTAAGATATACAATAACAGATCATATACAAATATGTAGCTCCAAAAGCAGAGATCTAGGAAAAACATCTGTTCTTCCTACTAACATGGATGCTTCTCTTGGCCAACATTCAGTACAGACTAAAAGACAAATTTGTTTATGAAGTCTACAATTCCTCTTGCAAACGTAAGTGGTTTCACCAACAGCTGGAACCATTAGAATGAACCACACATGATGGAGGAACATCCACTGCAATATGATTTGGTCTTCTCTCGATCACACGGCGAGACTATTTTCGGAATACAAACTTTAACTTAGGAAAAATGATGCCCATTGTATAATCAGACCAAAGCAATGAAGCACCTAGTGTTGGCCAATAAATGGTATAGCACTACTTTTCTGCAGTCCATGAAGTGACTATCCAATCTTTCTGTGTCTGTTTCCAAATGGCACTGCATGCAGTGACTATACTATTCTCTTGTGCAGTTCAACCAAAATTGCGGACACTTTGTTTGTTTGCCAAATAGCAACGGGCAGACATCTCTGTCTGCACAAATATCAAGCAGCTAGTAAACATATACCACACCTTGTATTTTCAGTTTAAACATGTCTCTTCTGCTTAGCATCTATCATGTTCTGCACTGGACAATCTGATACAGTTATGTTTTGCCCTGGACAATTTCATACTAAATTGATTTGCTGGTTCAGAGCAGAAATATAGCGCCTATTCTTCATCAGACCAAGGATATCCATGTTCGCAGTGATGGAAGAGGTGAAATCAATACAACCAAAATTGAGCATCCGATCATTGAATCCTGTCCTGCACCTCCAATGTAGGTCCACCCTGCCAATAAATTCACATGCAAACCACTAGTATTACTATCTAATGATAGTACAAAAAGAGTAGCAAGATAGTAGCAAACCATGTACCTTCGTAATGAACAGCTCACAGTGCCACCAATCGGATATAAAGGTTTGGAAAAAAACATGCTCCTAATGTTGAACCAGTTGGACTTTTTGTGCAGTTCCACTAAAATCGAGCATCCCTGTTTGCATAGATATTGAAAGTGTGATTACTCTAAAAGTGGCACTAGTTGAAGCATAGACTCACAAATATAAGCATTCCAATTTCATAATGGGAAAAGGTAGCAAGGCTGTTTCTAACCACCTGTTTGAAGGAATAAATAAAGTAACATCGGCTGATGTCAGGAAGGCATACATAGTTTTTTCTGAAAAACTGAGCCATTCCTGACCTTTCCTCTTCTTTTAAGCAAATTTTGTGCAGTTCTACTAAAATAAAATGCCATCACCGCCTTGACAATTCAGTGACACTGTACAAAAGGAAATGACTTAACATTACATCATGATGTCAGGTATGTAGTCGACAGGCATTAGAGACAAACATACAGACCTCCTCCGATAACATAATGAACATTAATTTTAACAAAGGTGTGACTAGCTTTACCGGGATAATTTGAGTGAACTCTACACCCTTTGTTCCTTAATATAAGACGTTTTCGCGGTTCAATTTAAAGTACCCAAACGTCTAGTATTTAGAAAAATAGGTAGTAGTTTTCTTGAGCACATATCTAGGAAAGCTTGCCACACTTTAATTATGTCCATACGCTAATGCAACACCATTCGAATACTACAAATATACACTAATCCAGTGGCTAGTGCAACAGTAGAGTAGTTAGTCTATTATAGGGTACAATACAATGATTTTACTGAACATATTTCAATAAACTCTGGCACTAGAAGGTTTCTATAAGAATTAACAATACAAAATGTAAAGGTAACAAGTTTCAGCATTGGTATACTAGCTCTGCATGAGCATTAAACCAACTACAAAAGTTTGAAGGTAACTAGCATTATTAACTAATGACAATATAAAAAAATTGCAAACCATGTACCTCCAAGGTAAATATCATTTCGAACTCAGGGGGACCTTAAAAATTGCTATCCCAATCTTGATAATCGATCAAACATAAAAACTTGATTGAACGAATCAAGAAAATAGCCGGAGGAGGACGTGCCCACTCTTGACCTTTCCTCTTGTCTTCATAATTGTCTGTGCAGTTTAACCAAAATAAAATGACATCAGCGCGTTGGAATTTTGGTGACACTGTACAAAAAAATTAACTTATCTCATGAAAGTGAGGTATGTAATCTATAAGCATTAACAGTGCAAAAATCTGAAGGTAGTAACAAGTTTCATCGTTGATATACTGGCTGTGCAACAACATTAGAATGCCTTAGACTACTAGCGTTGCTTAAATTTATCGGTGGCATTAGACTGAGAGCGGCATTAGTTAAATGTGGCATCACTTTAGCAGTAGCATTGCTGGACTTGACTGCTGGTATTATACTAACAGCAAAAAAAAGTGGCAATAAGAGCATGGGAGGCCCATTCGGACAGTGGGCGCACCAGTACGATGTACCTCCACGGACGCAGAGTGGTGAGGGAGGTATGGTTGCCCAGAGCAACAAATATTCAGGCAGCATATGTGGATTACGTCCCATTTTTGCTCTCTTTAGCCACCTTTTTCCTATGCGAGGACAACAAACCAATCGACCTGGTCATTCTCTATTGCGTTGTCATGCCTTTCTACCCTTCTTCAACCAAGAGACACGAGACTCGTTCCTTAGCTACTGATTTTCCCCTTACCTAGATGCGGGTTCGATGCCTACTCTCTTGGACAGTACAGTCTCCCTTCCTTTCCTTATTCAACCCAGACATGGATTAGTCTGCATGAAGTAGGGTTTCCTTTAATTGTGCAAATTATGGTTTTCGTCTACATGGCCAGCAGAGCAGAGGATAGCAAATTGGGAAGATGGTGGAGTGGAAGAAGATCCACATGCAACGACGTGGCAGATGGGGCAATAGAAGAAGGTTATGGTTCGAAAAGAGGTAGCATACCTGAGGGTCGGCGGGAAGTGGCTTCGCTCGTGGTCGTCGTCCTCCGCACACACTATGGCAGCGAGCTTGGGGACATAGGCCATCCCACGCGGGCGCTAGGTCTGAGAGGACGGCCTTGTCGTCAGTGCGTGACCTCGCTCGCCGACAACGAGTGCGTCAACGCTGCACGTCCTTTTCTTCCTCAGCGGATCTGTGACCACCGGTGAGTAGGGAGAGAGGGGCCGTCTTTTTTAGATCTGGAGAGAGGGTGGTAGTGTGAGAAGCAAGTGGGCAGCCCTTAGCAAGAAAGTTCTCAAGCTCCAGCCTATATATCTTTTTTATACTACTAGTACTGGAGGTGGAGTAGTGGTAGAGTAGTTTATATTTTCTTTGTGTACAGTACCAGTTAGTCGTGCTTCAAAACTGATCGGCACGCCATTAAAAAAATAAAGGTCGATAACTAATGCGGCACCTCGGGCCAACACGCCAGATCGCATTTTGCATGAGAAATTACACACCATGTTTCGTTGACATGTGGTCCCGTTCCAACATATCAGTGAGACAACGACGAGTAGTAGGAGTATTTCCGAACGGACGTGTAGGCCGGGGTGCCTCTTCGTGAACCATGGAAACTCGCAACTGTCCACCGACTCTTCGTCTTTCCCTCTCGATTTGGAACTGCTGCTCTTCCTCTCCCTCCACCATTTTCCTTCAGCCCTTCACCCTTTCTTCTGCCATTGTTCGATCGTCTTCTCCATGGAGGGAACAGGCCGGAAATGACCCCGTTATTCTTGCCCCAATCTGAAAGATGACGTGGTGGAGGAACTCATTGATCGGTGCGACGTCATCACCTCGGCTAGCATGGCAGGTTCGTTCAAGCCCATTCTCGACTCAACTAATAACATCATTACAAAGAACCCAAGAGTCAAGGAGCGGTTTGATCTCCCCTATCTTCTTCGCCGTGACCCTAATGATGTCTGGCGCCGGCACGACGAAGGCCTCGCCCTGTGCAAGTTGATGCCGCTTGATAATGATACGTGTGATGTGAAGATGCCATCGCTTGAGGGCAAGGCATGGGCGGGCACAAATGGAGATTGGGTTGTTTACATTGGGTCCAACTGTGAGTGGGAACTTGTGAATGTGTACACTCGTCACCGGGTTCCACTTCCAAAAATCTCAGCACACCGCCCACAGGTTGAGCACACCGGTAATGTACACACGTTCAAATACGATCATGGTGACTATATTCTACGGAAGATAGCAATTTGTCGAGTTCCCAACCGCCCTTGGAATTACAGCGACTATGATGTTTTTGCTATCTTCGACAAGCTTGTTGCCTTCCTTGATGGTTTCACTCGATGGATATTGCTCAAAAATCAGTTTCTGTACACGGATGAGTACTGTGATGCAATTCAATATGAGCGTCTTGTGTTTGCTGCCACCACTAGTGGCACTATTTTTGCATGGCATTCTCATAGTTTTGGTACGTTTGTCTTCCACCATAATTATAATTGTTTCATCCACATGCATGCGGGTTAGCAAGTTTCCCTTTACTAATTAACCTTCTTCTTGTGTTTCCAAGGTCCTGTGAACATCCCACCACCTATACTTGAAATTTTTTATAACCAAGGGGGAGATGACGATGGTGATGATCACGAGCATGAGGACGAGCAGCGCCCATATACTCTATGGCGCCTGGCAACTAATTCCAATGGATCACCTCTTCTTGTGTGTATATAGCCCACTGATGATGTTACTGGTAAGGAAGCAGGTGTCTCCCATGGTCGCACTCTCCGGACCTATTCCAGCACCCGTTGCATGGTATTCGGGATGGATACTAGTATGCTAACGCCAACTCCTTCTCCCTGGTACAGAATTGATAGTCTTGGAGAAAACTCGCTCTTCCTTGGACAAAACTATCCGATGATGGTGAAAGGCGATCCAACTGCATTTGACACATTTATGAGAAGCAACTGTGTCTATACCTTGGACATTTGTGTGGTTCCCTACCCTAGTAGGGATATAGTAGGCCGCTTCAGCCTGGATGATCAGTCCTGCGTTGGTTTCTAGATCGACAATCAATGGCCCGTCCCAGAGAATCACTTGTGGTTCAAAGCAAGCGTTTCCAACATCGAGGAATGGTTGAGTTGAAGTTCATTTCATTGCTTGTTATTTGTTGTGTGGTGAAAACTTTAGTATTTATAATGTATCCTCGTTGTCGATGTGGGTTGATGACATGTTGTATGTAATAAAATGATATGTGTGTGATAAACTTACTAAATTTATGAATGGCTTTCGAGTCGCTTCTCTGAGTGAGTGGTGCGACGAGGCAAAAAATTATATTTTCCGAATACATAATTGTACGTGCATTGCAACAGGTTATCGGATGAGGCCAATCAGCAATAGTAGTACACTATTTGTACTAGCTTCAGATGCTTCGCGCGTCGGGCGGGTGTTTTTACTGTAGCCATATGTTAATGTGTTCGCTGTACATAACCAGCACCTCGAATCCTCGATACTAGTACTATATTGTAGGAGTAAGTAGTAGGGAGTACTAGGGTGGCATGGGCCAGAACAAGCATTCACGTCCAGGAGTACGGCACACGCCACCACCACGACATCCATCTGACACCATATTATTTCTTGGAGTCCATGCTAGAGCAATCTCTTCAACCTCGTCGTTTCTCTAACTTCAGCCATCGCATGGCGGGCGAGGTGGGGGTTTGCTGATAGTCGGTTTCCTTAACTGCGGTCCCACTTGTAAGGCTAACTCCAATGCACAACCCCAAACGCACCACCGTTTTGCATGGACTCCAACGATAATTTTGACTAGAAAGGCATGACCAAAGAAAACAAGAACCACTAGAATACATTTTACTACTCCTGTAAGTTGGATTAGTGCCTTCCCGATGCATTCATTGTTGATCTACGGAGGCTCGATATTGCGTCTGTGCTAGCTAAAAGTGATAGAACATCTACTAAATTGCGCTCTATCAATATATGGATGTACTCTTCTTCCCAATACAAAAACTTGCATCCATTCTACTCCCTCCGTTGCACAATACATGCCTTCTATGTGTCAAAATATATATGTATCTAGACATGTCTTAGTATATAGGTACATCCATTTTTGGACAAATGGAAGTCAAGTATTTTGGAACGGAGGGAGTAGACAATAAAATTTTTAAGTTAGCACAACTAGTCTAATCCGAGAGCAGAACCGAAGATTTGGTCGGGTTCTTCCTCCTTTTGCCGACACGTGGGACATCCAGCATCCAGGTCGTGTCATGAAAGAAAATAGAGTGGTAGTTGAAGCCACGAGATGTGCATCTTGGGTTAAACTGTAAATAGAATCTTACTACTCTTGAGTAACTCCAAAAGCAGCCACCGAAGATCTTTATTGGATTTGTTTTTCATCACCAGCACGTCGAGGTGAAAGATGTGCAGGTTCAGTGGGTCGTCTTGCGTTTTCACTGACATGTGGGGCCGCATGTGAGCAAACAGATGATGGGCTCCACACGTCCGCTTGCTGGCTGAGAAGAGAGATAGAGGAGGGCTGAGCACGGACTGCAGGAAATTTGTTCTACGTACCTCGATATAGGCTCGATATAGTGGGGTGGCATGGGCCATAACTAGCATTCACGTCTAGCAGTACGACACACGCCACCCACACGAGTCCCATCCGACACCAATTTTCTTGGAGTCCGTGCTACAGCTATCTCTTCTCCCTCATGTTTTCTCAGCCATCACGCGGTGGGCGGGGTGGGGGTTTGCCAATAGTTGGTTTGCTCAACTGCGGTCCCACTTGTAAGTGAAAATGCAACACCGCACGCATTCCCGCTTGAGCGGCGTGCCAGACCAACCGTGTGGGGGTGCGACGCGAACACGGCAGGCTTTTCCTTTTGAACTTGTAACTTGTAAAATTTGGTTCTGCTCCATGGCGCGGCCGATAGATAGAAAATAACGATTTTGCCTAGAGTAATGAGAAGTTTGGTTATGGCACCGTTCATGCATGGAGTACGTACGAAAATTATGAAGTTGATGCGAAAGGTAAGATAATTACTGTAGTATCATATACGGATCCATCAACGTTCAACGACATCCTCACGCCCTAGTGCGTCGGGTCACCAACCGACGTGTGAGGAGCAGCGGCATTGGCGGCGAGCTCAACGTGCTTCTAAACAGTGCCGTCCAAGGTTGCCCTGCGCTCCGAGAAGGCCAGCGTCCTATTATCCTCCTCTTGCATGTAGTAGTCCTTGTGGACGATTTGCGCGTAGACGTGGGTGATTGTGTCGATGGTGTCTTGCTGCGCCAGGCGCTGCGCGACGAGTGCGACCTCGAGGTGGACATTCTCCGACGCGACGGCGGGCAGTCGCAGGGCCACCAGTGCGTCGAAGAGGTTGTTACCATAGTGGCCATTGAGGGTGGCGAGCATCGCAGAGCCTGGGCGCGTCGGCTGGAGGCTTACGTCAAAGTCGTCCGCAAGCTTCTTGACGACGGTGAACTTGTCGAGGAAACCAACGAGGACCTCGTCGAACAAGGAGACTAAGCTGTCGTCCAAGCGGCCCCTCGCCCTGGCGGCCTCAAGCAATACTACCTGGAGACGTTCCTCGGTGCCGGTGGACGTGGTAGTACTCCTAAATCCAGACGGTGGTGCTACTATTACTAGTAGTAGTACTACCAATGTAGTAGTAGGAGTACTAGCACTGTACTGCCCGTTGGTCAAATTATTATGTGCTGCTCCTCACAATGAAGTGACAAGAACCTGCGCCGGAGATGACACCTGAGTATAGGCGCCGTGTTTGGCATACCATAGTCAGCCTCACTGTCTGCAGTCACTATCATCATGGCTGTAGAGCTAGCCTGCTTACAACTATCCCTGTTCGACATAATTTCCCATGCGTAGTTGCCCGTGCATTGCACGGAACACCAAGATTGGGGGTGGACAGCTTCGGCAGTGGCCATCGCGCCATATTTTCCATGGCCTTCTACTCCTAGATGTGTACACGTGTGCTGGTGTGTGTTGTGTGCTGGGTGTGCGCGAGTGCATCCTTCTGTGCATGCCGCCGCGCAGTGGTGAATTGTGCACGAGTGCGTCCTTTGCACGCAAGAAGTTTGTCCTCAATGCGCCCTCAATTTACTAGCGTGCGGGGTGCTACCCCGAGTGGTTTCAACTTTGTTTACTTCACCGCGTGTCAGATGGGCCTCTAGTTTACTTATTTTCACCCACTGCCACATGGGCCAGCACATGAAGATACAGAACACGAGCTGACAAGGCAGCATGTGGATTGGTTGACCGATCAACTAAACAATATATGGAGCTATACACTGACACAGTGAGCGTATAATCTGTCGGTATAGAGAGTTCGAGTGAGAGGGGAGGCCCATGAGAGATAGCAGAGAGAGAGAGAGAAAGAGCTACTCCCTCCGTTCGATAATGTAGTTCCAACATTTTTTAAGTCAAACTTTTGAAACTTTGACCAAGTTTATAAAGAAATTACTTATATCTACAATATGAAAGATAAATGATAGTATGAAGTAAGTACATGTTGTGATGAATATAATGATCGTTTGTCAGGACCCCGACTCAATGCCACATAGGTCTAGCATGTAACACCTCATATCACTTTGCGGCCTCACGCACGGTATTCCCACGGGTGTCGCCTTACCTTTGCCCGGGACCGTTTGCGCCTTTTGGCACACGTATATGACAGTGTCGCTAGCACCCATATGATAAGGAGCCCGGGCTGACATGGCTAGTCGTAAATCCAAAGTGGCACAGACTTATAGGGACAGGCATCCATGACCCAGCATCGAACGTGTCAGTCATCAGCGAGTGAATCCAGGCTGTAGCACTGGGCTAGCAGGACTCCGGTGAACCGGGCTGTAGCGGGCTAACAGGACTCCGGTATTCATCGCGTGACATTTCCCCGAAGGGACAGACACAGGAACGAAGAAGGACACATGCCGGCCAGCCTAAGTGTCCCGGAGCAGTAGCAAGCTACCATGGCTCGGTGGAAACACTAGGAGACATTTCCCAGTAAGAGAGGCTACCAAGGATAAACAACTAGGTTGTCAGATCCCACACATACCAAGCATTTCAATAACATACACACAATATGCTCGATATGTGCAAATACAACATGGCATCACAACATGACTCTACAACTCAAGTATTTTAATCAATAGGCTCCGAGGAGCGAGATATTACAAACATGGGTCTCATGACCCAACACTCAGAGCATACAAGTCAAAGCACAAGCGGAAGCTATCATGTCTGGGTATAGACATCTATAAATGAAAAAGGCTGAGAAGCCTAACTATCTACCAGATCCTGCCGAGGGCACAAGATCGTAGCTGAGGTAACAAGCTAAACGTCGAAGACCACGCGGAATTACTAGTGAGACTGAAGTCTCTCTGCAAAAACATAAAATAGGCAAACGTGAGTACAAATGTACCCAGCAAGACTTACATCAGAACTATCTACATATGCATCATTATCAACAAAGGGATGGTGGGGTTTAACTGCAGCAAGCCAGCTTTGACTCGGTGGCTATCCTGAACTACGACTGCAAGTAACTCTTTTGAGGTGGCGCACACGAGTCCACATATTCACCATATCAATACTCCACTATGGATCCGCTCCCGTCTCCCTACGAGAACGCCATCCATAGCACTCACGCTTATCTTGCGTATTTTAGAGTATCCACTTTCACTTGTCTATGAACTGATATAAGCAACCCAGAAGTCCTTTACCGCGGACACGGCTATTCGAATAGATGATGTTAACCCTGCAGGGGTGTACTTCTTCATACATGTTTCCACCACTTAGCGTCTGCACACGACATGTGCTCGGCAGACTTCAAGCGAAAGCCGACGTGGGTGTAGACCACGACCTACCTAAACACTCAAGTCTCTAGTCCAGGTTTATCGCCTATTCGGGTTCCATCCATGAGGAGATCCGGCCGGAGTTTCGCTCACAGCCCCAAACGATGTGAACAGGGTTCCGTGACACCAAACGGGCGCCCGGTATACCCGGCCACGTGCCTACCGCATCACAGCCCACCCCAACGGTCAGCGCTGTCCACGGCCTCCAGCATACTACAAACACCAGAAACTACTTGCAACTCCTGGACAGAGGACAAGGGTGAATAAGAAGTCGAGCGGGGTCATATTTCAGGGCCCAATGCATGGTAGTAGCTGAATCATGGATCACAAACACAGAACTCAGTTCCTAAGGACGGCTTCAATGAGACAACCCACCATGTACTCCTACATGGCCTCTCACCGCTACCTTTACCAAATCGTGTTCACACACTTAGCTCACACACAGTAGGACATGTTCACACGCCTCTGATTCATCCCCGATGAATCAGACCTGACTCAACTCTAAGCAGTAGCAGGCATGACAATCAAGCATGAATGAGTAGGCACAACAGGGCTCAAACAACTCCTACTCATACTAGTGGGTTTCAATCTATTTACTGTGGCAATGACAGGTCATGCAGAGGATAAAGGGGTTCAGCTACCGCAGCAAGTAACAGTTGAATCGTTGTTGTCCTAATGCAATAAAAGAGAGCAGGAGCGAGAGAGTGGGATTGTATCGGAATGAACAAGGGGGTTTTGCTTGCCTGGCACTTCTGAAGATAGCATTGAGTCTTCATCAGTGTCAACGATCACATCATCGGTATCACGTCTATCGAGAGGGGACAATTACCGGCAACATAGAAGGGAACACAATCAATGCAATGCACAATATGATGCATGATCATGACATGGCAAAATGAATGTGTTTTGAGCTAATGCAACTAGCAACAGATTAAATGAAGTTGGTTTGAATACAAGATTCAAATTTAAACTCCATATGTGATTATTTAAATGCCCTTTACCTGATTTGTGCTAAACAGCAGCTATAAGTTGTTCTAACATGCATGAAAATGGTACAGATGGATTCCTTGAATTTTTCTGATAATTTTTCATATATAAATTATTTAATTTGGAGTTACGGTTGAATTTCTATGAATTTTAGAAGTTTTAGGCATTTTCTGGAATTTCTGAATAATAATAAATCCAGAAATGAATTATGGCGTCAGCACCACGTCACTGTGACGTCGGCAGGGTCAACTGGGCCGGCTCGGGTCAAACCCGACGTGTGGGGTCCACACGTCAGTGACACAGGGGCTAATCCCGCGTTGACTCGGGCTTTGACCCGCTACGGGGCCCGCTGTCAGTGTCACAGGGTTAGTTAGCAGGGTCATTAGCCCCTAACGACGACGCCATGTCAGCACGCCGGAGACCAGCCGACGGCAACCACAGAACACGGCTGGGCACGCCGGACTTGTGCTAGAGGCGTCAGTTTGGCGCGCTGAGGGCACCAGGGGATGGCCCTTGCTCCCGCACATCCAGAGGACCGAGTGGGAGGTCGTGGGGTCGCCGGAACTCATGCCGGCGACGAGCTTTGGCGGCGATGGTGTTCGGTGGTGCTCGGGCGCGTCGCTACGGTGCATCAGTGAGCAAATGGAGAGGCTGGGCAGCACCTGCTAGACATGGGGAGCACTAAGAGCAGCTCAGTGAGGCCAGGGGAGCACGGAGGCTATGCGTGCAGCAGCAATGGCGGACGGTGGCTTCGGTGCTTGTGGGGAACGGCGCTACGGCACGGAGGGGAGCATGCTGAGTTAGGGGAGAGGGTCAGTGACTCACGGCGATGACGAGGGGACGCTCGGCGAGGTCGGGGACGGTCCGGAGCCGGCGAATTTGACGAAGATGGCCGGCGGTCCCGAGGTTGAAGAAGGCATCGAGGGCGGTGTTGTGGCACGTCCGGGGCCTCGTGGCTCGTTGAGGAGGTAGAGGGAGGACCGGCGGAGCTTCCTGGGGCGTCGGTGAGCCGTGGGGTGGCCGGTAGCCACGGTGGCTCTCGTCGGTGGCGGCGGCTCCGTTCGGTCGCGGGAGGGGAAACAGAGGAGCGAGGGGGAGGGAGGTCCAGAGAGCGAGGGAGAAGTGAGAGGGGGTCGGGGCTGCGTGGCGTCGCGGGAGGGACCAGGGAAGGAGGAGGCAGCCAGGCAGGGAGGAGGTGGCCTCCTCGGCCGCGCGCGTGCGAGCACGCAGCTGCTCCCACTGGCAAGAGGAAGACGACAGGGGGGAGTAGCGGTGGCGGGCTGGGCCGCGCTGGGCCGGTCCTGTTGGGCCACCAGGTGGGCTTCACAGGTAAGTCCTTCGCTCTTTTATTTCTGTTCTGTTTCTCTTTTCTATTTCTGCAATTTGTTTTTGGATTTGATTTAAAATATCAAATCATTTTATAAAATCCTGGAAATAATTATGGGTGCTTTCTGAATTATTTCAGTGACCCTTAACAATTTCCAACATTTATTTGAACATTTAAATTATTTATAGTATTCAAATGCCCAAAGTCAAATACAATATGGTTTATTCAAAAAATCCAAAAATGTCTTGGAAAAATATCCATCATCTCTGGATATGGTTTTCACCCTTTTCCAGTGATCATGAACATTTTTGCAACCCAATTTGGGTTCTTTGAAAATATTTTGAAGTTGAACCTATTTGCAATGCTTTGGTGCTAGGGCTTGGTCATCCCCATTTCAAATTTCATACAATTTAAACATGTTGCACACATGAAGCTAGCCTAGAGCATTACCAGAAGCTAGGGATGTGACATCGTTCCAGATGTAAATGTTTTTCTCCACATATACCTGGTCAAACGTTTCTGAGGTTTGACTTTTCAAAACATCCATATTCTTATGGTCGTGACAGAGTCCCTAACAAGAGAGAGAGAGAGGGTGAGAGTGAGTGAAAAAAGTGTGTGTGCGTGTGTGAAAGAGACATGGACAACACACGATAAAAGTAGAGAAAAAGCGTGTGTGTCTTACGCAAACATATCACACATGCATCTTCGACAACGGAGGCAAGGTGAGGAGATAGTGTGTGGTTGTTTGGAACTGAGAGAGCAAGACCCCTAAGCTAGCACGTGGCCAAGAGGGGTCTGACAAACAAGGGAGAGAGGTCGAGAGAGACGTAAGGAGAAAATGCAGACATGGGGAGGAGAGAGTGTATGTTTGTCATAGAGAGATCCCCTGGAGATCGTGATGGGACTACATGGGTGGGAGATCGAGTGACAAGGTGTGTGCGCGATAGAAGTTTCCCCGAGAGGTATCGAGATAGACGTATGGATGGAAGGAGACAATACGTGTGTTCCTTTTGGCTAGTAAGAGATAATCATACTTAGGAGGGGGGGAGTGCTTGCGCCTATGATGGATTGAGGGATTATGGTACTTAGGGAGGTGCGTGTCACATGGAGAGAGAACAAGGGCGGAGAGTGTTGGATGGGTCTATATGTATAGCGCGAGCGAGACATGTGTATGTGCGAACCAGGGAGATATAAGGCCAGTTTGGCTTGCGTCCTGAGTATCTTTTGCCTGGCCTGGGGTTGTGGCTGGATTTCATGCACGCTTGTTTGGTTGCTACCCTGTGAAAAACAAAGCCCACCTGGCTTGGGGTCCCTTGCACTTTAATTAGCCTGGCTGAACTCCAGACACTACAAGTAGCCTGGCCCAGGTGACCGACTTCGAATGCCTGGTCATGCCTGGTCGTGTGGCCACGAGGCTAACAGCAACATGGATGGATATTAGAATTAACTAATTGATGCATGGATTGATTGATGGGACGATGATGCTTTGCCTGGCCCAAGCATGAACCAAACGCTTCAGCACCACACAAGCCTGGCCAGGCAGACATATTTTACATCTCACGTCCACACCAGGTAGTACCGGCCATCAAGGCATGAGGGTCAGGTCACGAACCAAACTGACCAATAAAGTTTGAGAGAGATTGAGGAGCCCCGATAAGGCTGAGTGGTGCGTCAGATAGCTGAGAGGGGGAAAGAGATATTCCATTCGCTCGATAATGCAGTGCATGTAAATTTTTTAGAAGTCAAACTTTGGAAACTTTGATCAGGTTTACGCAAATTTTATTTATATCTACAATACCAAAGATACATCATACAAAACTACATATCATAGTGAATCTAATGGCATATGTTTGTCGTACTAGATGTAATTCTTTTTCTCCACGTACATGGTCAAACTTTGTGATGTTTGACTTTTCAATAAATCTATATGCTATGGACCGAGGAGAGTGCCTTAGTCGAGACAGATCAAGTGCGTGTGAAGGAGAATGAGTAAGTGTGCAAAAAGATTATGTGTGTGAAAGAGAAAGTGACAACAAACGATAAATTAGAGAGAGAGTGTGTGTTTTTTCGTTTCTTACGCAAACATATCACGCATGCATCTCCGAGATGGAAAAGCGAGGCGAGGAGATACACGAAGATAGCTAGTGTGTGATTGTTTGCAATGGAGAGAGACACCCTTGTAGCACATGTCCAATAGAGGTGTGGCCAACAAGGAAGAAAGGTCGAGAGGGACACATGGATGGCATGGATGCATGAGGAGGGAGAGAGGGTGTGTTTGTGATAGAGAGATCCCATCGAGATTGTGAGGGGACTATATGGGTGTGAGATCAAGGGAGTGCGTGCGCGATAGAAAGATGCCCTGAGAGAAACCGAGATAGACCATGCACATGTTTGTGATGGAGACTAAGATTAGCTAGTCATATACATATAGGGGGGACTGCGTGTGCCTACAATTGAGTGAGAGACCATCATACTTGGCTAGCTGGGCATGAGATTGTGTGTGTGCACGTGTGAGATGGAGAGAGAACGAGGGGGAGAGATAGAGTTTTAGATGGGCCTATCGAGTGCGAGTGAGATATGCATGTGTATGTGTGACCCAGGTGGATGGAGAGTTTGAGAGAGGGGGGTCAGAGCTCTGAGACGACATAGTGGTGCGTGAGAGAGTTACAGGAAAAGAGCCAAGGAATCTGCGTGCATACGACGAGTGCACCCAAGATATCTAGCTTGGACTAGCTAGAGTATCATACATAGTGTGCGAGAGAAACCTATAGATGGTGTATATATGCATGCGAACTAGAAAGACCCCCCCCCCCACACAAAGAGAGAGAGAGAGAGAGATGGAGAGAAAGGGAGAGGGACGAACAAGGTTTTTGTGTCAGATGCGTGCGACAGAATTGAAGATTGTCAGCGAGAGAGAGAGAGAGAGAGAGAGAGAGAGAGAGAGAGAGAGAACAGGAGTCCGGGATAGGGGGAGGTCGCGTTTTATGCATCAAAGATTGATATAAACCATGTTTCGATATAAACTTGCATTCAAATATTTAAATTGGAGAACAAGTTGTCTGTAATCCACACATGAACGGATATATGCGTAAATCAAACAAGTTCATTAATTTGACTTTCAACATGTTCATGGAGTACTATAATACTGTACAACATGCTACTCGATTCAGGTGTTCAATTTTGGATTTAGTTCACTATTTTGACCTACTAAACGAGCTATTTCATTGAATCGAGATATTTCATTTTGGGTTTGATTCGCGTTTTTGAGTGGGTCAACTATTTGTCATATAGTAAATCGCTAGAAACGAGCATGTAAAAACACATTACTCCCGAGCATCATCTCTCCATCTAAAAAAGAAGTGGCAAGCTAATATTTCAAAATTTGATCTGAATCGACTTGGTAAGGTAGACGTGGATGCTCATTCTCCCAAAATTTGAACGAACCGTTAAACATCCTCTCTGGTCGGTGGAATTCGCCCGAGCAAATAAATGGGAGACGCAAAATTACCGTCCTATGTGGGACACGCATCAATTGGCCCGTTGTACATTGAGGGTAGGTTCGTAACATCATCCAAGCGCGCCTTCTCCTCGGCCAAAATGACATGTGCCAAATAATTCATAAACCATGGTCGGCAAAACATGCTCTCCTCGCCCGAAATAGCTCGCGCCCACTATTTCAAAACATGCTCTCCTCGCCCAAAATCGCTCGCGCCCACTATAGTTCAAAACACACCCTCCTCGCCCGAAATCGCTCCCGCACAGAGAAGCAAAGTTACTCTACTATCCCTGACCCTCAGTACACAGACCCAAGCCGAGAAGCCTATAGGCAAGGGTAGAACTGTAACTCTCCCTCACATTTCAGACAAATGCGTCCGTAATACATGGTTCCACTCCCCTCACAATTTCCCCCACCCGCCCCCATCCATACCTCGTGGGCGCCAAATCACCTTCTCCCCAGGAAGCTCCCTTCTCCTGAGCTGTGAAACCTTAGCCCCACCTCCATGGCGCCCCCACCGCACCAATTTCACAGCCGCCCTCCTCCCTAATGCCGGAGACGCTGTCCATTTGCCGTCGTGCACTGGGCCGTGCGCCTCTTACTCCGTGCTGCTGGTGCTGCCTCGACAATGGCCGCGTGAACCGTACCGGAGCCGATTTACCCCCGCTGTTGTTCATGGCGCCGGAGCGGCTCCAACTTTGGATCCGTCCAGAGTCCTAGCGCTGCTTCGGCGTAGCCGTCGACCGTCGCGACATCGCTCTTTCCCTGCCGCCGGTCGCCACCGCAACCGCGCCGGCCTCACCGACTCGGAAGCTGGACCTGCCTACTTCACCATGCCGCCAGATAGGTCGCACCCTCATCTCAAATCACTTTATTTAGGCGTCAGTTGTCTGAATTTTTATTCTGGGCCGATCGATTTGCAATGGGAAGCAGCACCCCTCGAGGCGGCGGAGCTCCTAGGCTGTCGGTTGGCTGGTGTCTAACATAAGGGTGCGGGGCCGCAAAGTTCACCACGGAAGCAGCGCTTTGATGGCTATCTTTTAGAGTTGCGTGGGTTGAAGGTAGTGCCACCGCCAGATCTAGATGACGGGGAGTCTTTGTGGATTGGCCTGGGGGCGGCGCAACCACGGCAGTGCGGTGGGGCGGGGAGCAGGGTTTTGGCCGGGGCCATAGATGGCGGAGGCAGGCTGCTGTGCCGTTGGTCGCTGGCTCTTCGGGGAAGATTCCGAACAGTGTCAGCCGGATGGCACAAGACGGCCAGCCATCCGGCGTAGATCGGACAGTACCAAAATAAAATAAAATCGTGTGACCCCAATTTAGTCTTCAGTCAACAGACGTGTGACCACTCTCATACCTTGTTGTTGCTCTCTTAGTGTATTTCTTCAAATCAAAGAGATATGTCGTTCTTAACATTATGCGTTATCTGCATCTTCAGACACACCATCTTCCGACTCACCGCAGCTGCTCCAACAAGGGAAGCATACACCAGAAGGGAGCTATAGTCCCCACTCAACAGTTCCCTGCATGGAATGCGCGTTCCCGACATGCAGAGCCACAACAACTGCAGGGCCATCCACAAGTCAGCACATGATGCTCACTCATATGGATGGCAGCCAGATAGGTTGTACCCTCATCTTACTTGTGTGCAACATTTATGGCTTTGTTATTCATCTAAGCATGGGAAATAGATCATCACATTTCACTGTATATTCATGCTGATCTCTTACGGGTCTTGTTCAGGAGTTAACGATGTTCCATAGTTCAGCTAAGATACTTGTTCTTTAGGTAACACTGTTCTATAGTTATCATCCATCAACCAATGCTATCCCTCAGGATGGTGATTATAGTATTATACCACTTCTAGTATTTCCTATGTTGTTCTTTAATACCTTTGTGTGCCATCTAGTTAATCTCGAGTACAAACGATACATATTCTGTAGCTTTCATCTGTGTTCTCCCTTTAGTTTATGAGACCTGTTGCTGCTAGTTAACCCCAGTCATACTATTTATGTCATCTCCTACAGGCACTCATTACATAAATCTAACTACTAGTTGTCTTCCATGCATGTCATATATAATTGCACACACTGATATATCCACAAGAACCTCATGGAGCAATGTAAAGGCCAATAAACTTGATGTCAATGGTACCCAATATGATGGAACATGTAAAGGCAGTTCTTTAGAAGACTTGCAGAAAGATGATGAATCCTCTTCACCCCACAAGGTCCTTGCTCTAACTTGGCCTGTGATATGGGTACAACATGCATATAATGTCCTGGAGTGTATCTACTCTGTTACAATGCCATGTGCTTAGCATGCTGATCATGCATGTAAATATGTCATGCCTTCCTGTTTTACAGTACCTATTCCATTCATGATAACATGTTTTCAAATTTAAGTACTGTAATTCTACTCTATCGCAATGCCATCTGCTTAATTTGGACATCATGCTTCTGAAATATCTTATGCATTGTTATTCATCAGTATGTACTTCATATGTCTACCATACCATGTTTTTTTACATTGAAGTGTTGTTCTAGTGCTCTGTTGCAATGCCATCTTATTTTCCCAATCATACACGTGTATGTTGCCTTAGTTATTTCTGTATGTATTCCGCTAGCATACATTTTTACATTCAACTAGTGTTTTTTTGCTGTGTTGTCCTGTTGTATCCCTAGCTCTTACACCATACTCCCTCCGTCCGGATTACATGTTGCCGAAATGGATAAAAAAGGATGTATCTAGAACTGAAATACGCCTAGACCCATCCATTTTTTTTCCGGATGGAGGGAATACATGTCAATATGTCATGCCTTTCTATTCTCAGTACCTATTCCATCTCTCTGCTGTCGCATGTTTTATAATTAAAGCACCATTATTCTATACAAGGCATGCAAGGGGAAGACGACTATGTTAGAATCTAATGGGTTACAAACAAGGCCTTTGCAAAAGATCCAAATGCCAGAAGATAATAAACCAAGTCCAATTTTTAAAGATACTGCTCCAGCACAGAGAAACCCAACTCCTACTGATAATAAGCAGATTTCGGTGGCCAAAGAACTAGTCCGCTGCAATCCAGCAAAAATATGTCAACTCAACTCTAAGAAGCGTGTGTGTATCCTTGCATCATGAAATTTTATAGCATGCTGATCATATTTTCTACATGTTTCTTACCCATCTCTCTTTTAGAAAATAAGCTTAACAGATAGAAGAATTTCCGCACTGGTATCGTCTGTGAGGAAAGATTCTTCCAGGAATTCTCCGTACTCCAATGCAGATGTAAGTACCTGTTGTATATCACTATATTTTTACATCAGCATGTATTTTGTTAATCAGCATGAATCCAACCTTTATCTGATCTAAATTTAGTTGTAGCAAAATGTATGATTAAAGGCCACAATGTTGATTTTTGTAAGGAAAACTGCCTGGTAGTTTTGCATCCTGAGCGGCATGAGTGTACTATCTCATATCAGTGGGTTTGATTACTTTGGTTTTGCAGTGGATTTTCAGTGTTTTTTTACTATGTTGTCCTGTTGTATGCCTAGCTCTTACGTCATACTCCCTTCGCCCGGATTACATATCGCAGAAATGGATCAAACTGGATGTATCTAGAATTGAAATACGCCTAGACCCATCCATTTATTTCCGGATTGAGGGAATACATGTCAATATGTCATGCCTTTCTATTCTTCAGTACCTATTCCATCTCTGCTATAGCATGTTTTATAATTGAAGCACCATTCTTCTATATAAGGCATGCAAGGGGAAGACGGCTATGTTAGAATCTGAAGGGTTACAAACCAGGCCTTTGCAAAAGATCCAAACGCCAGGAGATAATAAACCAACTCCATTTTCATAGATACTGCTCCAGCACAGAGAAACCCAACTCCCACTGATAATAAGCAAATTCCAGTGGCCAAAGAACTAGTCCTCTCCAGTCCAGCAAAAAGAATGTCAACTCCATTCTAAGAAGCGTGTGCGTATCCTCGCATCATGAAATTTTTATAGCATTCTGATCATATTTTCTACATGTTTCTTACCTGTCTCTCTTTTAGAAAATAAGGTTAAACGATACAAGACTTCCTCCATTGGGATCGTATTCGAGGAAAATATCTTGCGGGAATTCTCTGTGCTCCAGTGTTGATGTAAGTACCTGTTGTATATCACTATATTTTTACATCATCATGTAATTTGTTAATCGTCCTGAATCTAACCTTTATGTGATCTAAAATTAGTTGTAGCAAAATGTTAAAGGCGCCAATGTTGATTTTTGTAAGGAAAACTGCCTGGTAGTTTTGCGTACTGAGCTGCATGAATGTGCTATCTCATATCACACACATTACTGAATTGTAGTGCTTCTCTGGTTGCCCATTCATTCATTGTGTCAATGTTGCTTTCATATTACCTTACCTGGCTGATGATAGCTGTGCCATATTGTGTTAATTTGGTTAGGCTAGTTTCCCAAATGTTCGTTGTGTCAATGTTGCTTTCCTATTATCTGACTTGGCCAATGATAGCAATGCTAGTGTGTTAATTTTGTGCAGGCTGCTGAAGATAAGAAGACAAACTCTGAAAACAGCAAGGCAACCCCATTGTTTCTTTCTAGTAACTCTAGGCCAGGTAATATGGCAATAACTCATGATTAATCTATTTGGTTCCCGTCCTAATTTATGTTATGATGCAGTGCTCAAGAGACTCTCCACTATCAATAATACAAGCCTGCCAAAATCGCCATCTGAATCTGTTCAGTATCCTCTGTCTCGAATGCGACAGAATAAATGTATGTTTGTGAACCAATTAATGGCTGAAGCAATGATGGAAATGGTGGATGAATCAGAGGTGCAGAGTCGTGCGACACAACAACTGGTCGATGTTTTCAGAGACAATGTGGCAAAGCAGCAAGAACTTGCACACATGCTTATGGGCATCATCTGTGTAGAGGTTGCAGATTGTGACGTTGTAGATGGTTAGGTTCTGCTCATTTATTTGCACTGGCATCAATCTTTGATTGCCTAGTGGATGTAATTTCCTGTAATATATTCTGGATGTGCAACGTTATTCCCTGTATGCCGTACCTTTGCTCGTCGTAATGGGCTCAAATTATCTAATTTGGCCTAAAGACATGAATGAACTTTAGTGGGCCCATTAAGTTAATGGGCCGTTAATAGTCCGAAAGTTAATGGTCGGCCCTCTTACCTCCCGGGTCATTAACAGGCCGACATCGAAGTGGGCAACATGTGGCCCCAATTTATTTCACGGGCCATTAACAGGCTGTTACTAAGTTTGGGCTACATATGGCCCAACTATACTGTAGGCCTTTAGCAGGCCGAAAGAGACATCGGGCTTGTATTGGACCATGAAGAGCATGGGACGCTAAGAGGCCAAAAGTCAGGTCGTATTGTAAATGGCCCAACTGTGTTGTGGGCCTTTAGCAGGCCGAAAGAGAAACCGGGCTGGTATTGGACCATGAAGGGCATGGGCCGTTAAGAGGCCAAAACTAAGGTCCGACTACAAATTGCCCAACTCATTTATGGTCCGTTAATAGGCCGAAAGGCACACAGGGCCGGGAATTGGCCCAACACTTAAATGGGTAGCTAAAAGGCCAAAACTCAGGTCCGACTACAATTGGCCCAACTGATTTATGGGCCGTCAACAGGCTGAAAGTGACATCGGGCCAGAAATTGGCCCAACACTTAAATGGGCCGCTAAAAGGCCGAAACTCAGGTCCGACTACAAATGGCCCATCAGATTTATGGGCCGTCAACAGGTTGAAAGACACACCGGGCCGGAAATTAGCCCAACATTTAAATGGGTCGCTAAAGGCCGAAAGATGTACATCCTGAAAATTGGCCCATCCATTAAATGGGTCGTTAACAGGATGAAATCTCATCGGGCCGATATTGAGCCCAAATATATAGCGGGCTGTTAACGGGCTCAAACTGACGATGGGCTGCAATGGTGTCAAATCTTTAACGGGCCGAATTGGCACATCTCGTATGGGCCGTTGGCTTAAATGGACCTGACACAAGTAGGCCTTATATGGGCTGGCCTGCTAATTTTTACTGGGCCAGCCTTTTTCACCGAAATGGGCCACTGTTGGGCCATGCCACGTGTCGACCTATCATAGGCACCTCCTGTCCAACGAGTGGATGACATTTGTCCCAATGATGAGCCGACATGTGTTTCCTCTAGACAATGATGATTTTACACATGGAAAATCCCCATTGGTCGGGGCTGTTAACGGGTTATCGGATCCAAAACCCAACCCGATAGCTTAACGGTGTTCCGTTACGGTGGATGCCACGTGTCGGTCACCCGTGACGAAAGCACTTCTGTGATGCGCGATTTATCGTCATGGAAGTGGACACTTCCATGATTATAATTTTGGTAATGTCGTGGAACACTTCTACGGCAGCACAGGTATGACTATCTTGATTCTGTCATAAATTTGTCATGGATGTACATGCATGAAAAAAAAGCGACCTACTGTGACAAACACGTATCATCATGGAAGTGTATTTTTTTGTAGTGTTGGAGTTCTATCTACACCACCTCCCGAAGACCGAGCCTGAGAGATGCATAGCACTATGCGTTTTCAAACTTTTTGGTAACTTGTTGCCAAAGGGGGAGAAATATGTATAGATCATAGGCTTCAAGAGAGAGTGTGTTGCTTTTTATCTCTCTTGCTTTTGGTTTTATGCGCTTGGTTGATACACTATGTCTTTGTCTGTGTGAGATACTTGCTTGATCATGTGATTGATCATATGCTACCATAATGCTTGCTTGGATGATATTATCTCTTATATTATTATATGATTATCCACTTTGCTTGGTGATGAGTGCATGCTTTTAAGTTATATCATTTTGAGCGCTCCACCAAGATGTATGTGACATGGAAGAGTAACCCATGATCCTAATCGATTGGGCATTTGCATTCAAAAGCAAATCTTAAATAATGCACAAATTTAGGGGGAGCTCTTTCTTATCACATACTTCTCAAAGCGATGGTGTATTTCAATCTTATAATCATTTGTCTAATGATCTATATGTTGTCATCAATTACCAAAAAGGGGGAGATTGAAAGTGCAACTATGCCTGGGTGGTTTTGGTAATTCCTAACAACATATAGCTCATTGAGCTAATACTATTTCAAGATAAATATTTCAGGAAATCTAAATGATTGGCATGGCATGGATTAGAAATGTAGACCCCTCAAAATGCTAAGGACAAAAGATTGGATTAATCTCTAAAGCTCAAGACTCTACATTTTACCTTTTAGTGATCCAAGATCACATTGAGTCCATAGGAAAAGACAATACTATTAAAAGGGGATGAGGTGTTGCTTAATGGGTTACTTCCTCAAAATGCTTAGTGATATGCTCCAAAACCCTCAACCACTTTCTCATATCCTCATATGTCCCAAACCAAAAGTAAAACTCGGCCCCACCGAAACTTTCCATCTGGCACCACCGAGTTCATTTGACATAGCCAGTGCCACAAACCCTAGTCACTTCGGTCTCACCGATAGGGATCTCGGTCTCACCGAGATGGGATTTAAAATTCTCTATTTACCTTCATAATGTTTTGGTATAACCGAGATGAGCGATCGGTCCCACCGAGTTTGCAATGCAAACTCTCTGTTTCCCCTTCGTAACATTGCGGTCCAACCAAGATGAGCGATTCAGTCCCACCGAGTTTGCCTGAACAACTCTCAGGTTAGCTTATTACCAAAATTGGTCCCACCGAGTTTGTATAATCGGCCTTACCAAGATTATGTTATGTCCTAACCTTAATGAAATCGGTCCCACCAAAAATCCTAACGTATAAATTTTTGAACTGAATCGGTCCGACCGAGTTTCAGGATTCGGTCTCACCAAGTTTGGTAAATTGTGTGTAACGGTTAGATTTTGTGTGGAGGCTATATATACCGCTCCACCCACTCTTCATTCATGGAGAGAGCCATCAAAACATGCTTACACTTCCAACTTACATTTTCAGAGAGAGAACCACCTACACTTGTGTTGAGGTCAAGATATTCCATTCCAACCATATGAATCTTGATCTCTAGCCTTCTCCAAGTTGCTTTCCACTCAAATCATCTTTCCACCAAATCCAAATCAGTGAGAGAGATTTGAGTGTTGGGGAGACTATCATTTGAAGCACAAGAGCAAGGAGTTCATCATCAACACACCATCTATTACCTTTTGGAGAGTGGTGTCTCCTAGATTGGTTAGGTGTCACTTGGGAGCCTCCGTCAAGATCGTGGAGTTGAACCAAGGACTTTGTACGGGAAAGGAGATCGCCTACTTCGTGAAGATCTACCCTAGTGAGGCAAGTCCTTCGTGGGCGATGGCCATGGTGGCATAGACAAGATTGCTTCTTCGAGGACCCTTCGTGGGTGGAGCCCTCCATGGACTCACGCAACCGTTACCCTTCGTGGGTTGAAGTCTCCACCAACATGGATGTACGATTGCACCACCTATCAGAACCACGCCAAAAATCTCCGTGTCTACATTGCATTTCCTCCCTCCAAATTCCTCCCTTTACCTTCATGTGCAATGTTTTACATTCTGCTGCTATACTCTTAGACTTGCATGTGTAGGTTGTTTACTTGACTAGTGCCAAGTTGCTAAAATCTTCCAAGACTTCAAATTGGGAAAAGGCTAGATTTTTATTTGGTCAAGTAATCGAATTAGCCCCCCTCTAGACATACTTTTAATCCTACAAGTGGTATCAGAGCTTTGGTCTCCATTTGCCTTGATTTCCATAGCTTTTGGTGATCATAGCCTTGGTTTCACAACCTAGAAGTGTATGGCGTCTAGCAAGGGAAATCATCACCGTAGAGGTCCTTACTTTGATGGTACAAATTTTGCTAGTTGGAAGCATAAGATGAAAATGCATATTCTTGGACATAACCCCACCGTTTGGGCTATTGTGTGTATTGGCTTGCAAGGTGAATTCTTTGATGGGAGAGAACTGAACTGTGAAGCTAGAGCGGAAGAGTTGAAGATGCTGCAATACAATGCTCAAGCTTGTGATATTCTCTTCAACATATTGTGCCCCGAAGAATTCAACAAAATCATCCATCTTGAGAATGCAAAGGAAATTTGGGATACTTTGATTGATATGCACGAAGGTACCGACTCTGTCAAGGAATCCAAATTGGATGTGCTTCAAAGTCAACTTGACAAGTTCAAAATGAAGGATCGTGAAGGTGTCGGTGAAATGTACTCTAGGCTTGCTCTCATCACAAATGAGATTACTAGCTTAGGAAGTGAAGAGATGACCGATAGATTCATCATCAAGAAGATACTAAGAGCCTTGGATGGAAAATATGATACCGTGTGCACATTGATCCAAATGATGCCCAATTACAAAGATCTCAAGCCTACGGAAGTCATTGGAAGAATTGTTGCTCATGAGATGTCACTCAAGGATAAGGAAGAGCTTCACAACAAGTCAAGTGGTGTTTACAAAGCCTCATGTGATGCTCCCACATCATCAAGTGAGAAACAAGCCTTCAATGAAGAATTGAGCCTAATGGTGAAGAATTTCAACAAGTTCTACAAGAGTAGACGCAAGGAAAGAAGTTCCAAGTCAAGGTCCTACAATGACAAAAGATGTTTAAGTCGTGAACGTAATTGCTACAATTGTGGAAGACCTAGACACTACTCCAATGAGTGTACGGCTCCCTACAAAAGAAGAGAAGATTCTCCCAAAAGAAGAAGTAGAAGAGAAGAATCACCACCAAGGGAGAGAAGGAGTAGAGATGACCATTATGAACGAAGAACATCACGGAGAAGCAAGGATTCAGAAAGGAAGGACAAATCATCAAGGAGCTACACAAAACGAAGACATCAAGCTCAAGTTGGTGAATGGGTATCCGGCTCTGACTCCGACAATCACTCCAAGAGAAGTTATCACTCCGACTCTAAATATACTCAAGATGAAGGTGTTGCCGGTCTAGCACTTGTGTCAACCAACTCCTACTACATATTTGAGTCACCAAATGAAGGAATTGGAAGATGCTTCATGGCTAAAGGCCCAAAGGTATCACACCCCGAGTATGTTGATTTCAATAGCGATGAAGATGATTTGCTAGGAGATGATGATTTACTTGTTGACAATTCTAGTGATGAAAACTATGATGAACCTGCTATTAATCATGCTAATCAAGATAAAAGGAATGACGATGATAATAAGGAGATTGAGCGTCTAACTAAAGAACTAAACATTCTTAAGTTAGCTCATGAAACTACCTTGGAAAATCATCGAGAGCTTTTAAAGACTCATGACAAGTTACACTTCGAAAAGCTTAACCTTGAGCAAGAGCATGGGTTCTCAAAAGCGATCAATGATGATCTTTGCAAGAAAAGATCTTCTTATGTTGCCAAGCATTTACTCTTGTCTACTTACATGCCACAAGTTAAATCTAGCAACAAGAGTAAGAAAGATTCTTCTTCTAGTAGTAACAATAATCATGCTAAACCCAATGTTGTTGCTTCTGGTAGTTCTCTTGATTCCACTAATGATTCTCTTATCCAAGTTACACTTGAGCAAGAAAATAGCTTATTGAAGGGAATTATAGAGAAAAGTGTTTACAAGAGCCTTGCCGGAAGTAAGCAATTCGAGGAAATTGTACGCAAGCAAGGAAGACACCGGAAGAATCAAGGAATTGGTTTTGAACGAAGGTTCAATGCCAATGGAGTTGAGTGGTAAGCAGATCAATACCCCAAGACGAAGTTTGTTCCTCAACAAGAGAAGTATGATCCTATTTTCCAAGGAACACAAGCTCAAGATGATCTTCCACCACAAGACCACAAGCAAAAAGGCAAGGACAAGCTTCAAGAGGAGATTGATGCATTTGAAGAAGCTCCCAAAGCCTTGGTCAAGTGGGTTCCCAAGACTACATCAAGTACGACTACAACTCCAAGGATTCCCACCAAGATGGTGTGGATTCCGAATAAAAAGAACTAAAGAGTTCTCGAGGGTGACTCCGCCTACACACTTCACTCATATCTTTTGGCAAGGACACGTGCAAACATCTTTCATATCTTGCACTAGTTCAAGGAGTCACAAACCCTCTTGTTGATAAGACATGGGACAAGGTAACCTAATGCTTTCATGGACATCATCTTATGTGAACATCACTCTATGTCTATGGATATCCTTGTTTGTTCCTTGTGGGACTAACACGTGTAGGTATTGAAAGTGCAACCCACTCTAAAGGATTGCTCCAAATGATCTACATCAACATTGAGCATCTACATCTTCAACACCTACATGAAGTCATCATCAACAAAACCCAAGGTTAGTTCATCCCTCTTAGGGGGGATGTCACATCTAGGGGGAGCTCTACTCTAATCAATTGAGCTAAAGCAACTCTAATGGTGTGAACACGACAATGCTTTATGTAAAAGTGGCAACCCCACTTATGCTCAAACGATGAGTATAACCTACGATCAAATGTTCTCATTTGACTCTGTCGGTGGGAACGACACCTATGGGATCACAAGAATCCCTACTGTGGTTAGCAGGGCGCGGGGTCGTGAGAAGAGTGGATCAAAAAGATAGCACACGGTTCGTTTATCCAGGTTTGGGCCGTGAGGATGCGTAAAACCCGACTCCTGCTTTGGTGGATTGTATATCTGTGTTCTTGAGCTAGCTATGGGGCGTGAGGAGCTCCAAAAAGCCGAATCCTTCCTTTAGTTACCTCGGGCCTCCTTTTATAGAAAAAGGGGTTGCCACAGTGGCACACAGGAGGTGGAAAGGGTACATTCTTGCGAGGTTATCGTTCGCATCACATGACAAGGCGCATTTAATGCGTCTTGCTTAGGTGTCCTTGCTTTATCGGGGGCGGGGGAGAAACATGTCTCGTCCGTCGCCGCTCCTTCTTGTGTCGACACGCGCCCTGGCTAGTAACGCCTGCGATGCCATGTAGGTAGGCAGGCAGCTGAGGTGGCGCAGTGGTGGGTCTTCACGAAGATCTGCAGGCCGCCACGCGGGTGCCTGCCCAGCTGGTTGGGTCGGCAGCTGCATGCATGCGGTGGTGGAGGTTTAGTCGGCGTGTGCCTGATGGTGTCCCTGCGGGTGTTCTCGACAAGGGCCTTGCCGGGGCCCCGGCAAGGGTCTTGCCGAGGCGCCTGTTGTCATCACCAGCAAGGCGCTTGCCGGGGGCCTTGTGGTCTTCCTCGGCTGGGATCCCGCCAAGGGTTGTCGTCTCCTTAGTGCGTATCTGATCTTGAATGTCTTCACAAAGATGTGCATGCTGCCACGGGGATGTCTCCCGAATCCTTGCCCTTTGGGGGCAGTGGACTCAAAGGTGATTTGCTCCGTAGGCGCAGGACGAGTCACCGCGGCAAGGGTCTTGCCGGGGATGCTAGAACTGTCTCCCGGCAAGGATCTTGTCGGGGGAGTCCGCTTCGTCCCCTTTGCTCTTCATGGTCTTGGCCTTGGCGTCGTTCTAGTTCTCTTGAGCTTCGGTCTTACCCTGGCTAACCTCCCTTGCCTTGCTTGGTGTGGTGGTATCCGCGGCTCAGACTGCCCCTGCACGGTTATTGGGGTACAAAAAGTGTACCCCTCTTTTTGTACACCGACAGGATCCCCCGGGCCTGGGCCACATATAAGCGCAACGCGTTGTTGGGCTAGGCCCAAAAACGGTGCGCGGGCAGGCGGGGCGGTTTTTACCGCGGTAAGTTCTTCGCGTGCTGCACTTCCCACGATTCCCGCACGCGGTACGGCGTGGGGAGGCGCGTGTGACATGGGCGGCATGCGTGGGGTTGGTTCCCGCGGGCATGCGTCACATCACAGTTCATGTGAAAGGAGGCGGCCCGTGTTTTCCCCCGTAAGAAGGAATAACTATGGGCGCGCTGCTCACTTTCTCCTCTTTCCTCGTGCCTTCTCCAATCTCAGAGCCGCTGTTTCCTCTCTTCCTTCCCTCCTAAGCTTTCGCCGTCGTTGCTTCGCCATCCCCCTTCCTCAGTCCTCTAACTTTCTTAGCCGCCATGGCGCCCAAATCCGCCAAGGGCAAGGGGGTGGCTAAGGGCGCTGGGACTGTGGAGCCGCCAGAGAGTGCACTATTGGGGGACCGGACGAAATCTGCCTTCTTCTTCTCCTCGACGGTTGATGTTCGTGAGCTCCGGGCCTCCTTCAGGCCTCTATGGGGAGTGAAGACGGGGGGAGAGAATTCGGGACATCCGGCGACGCGCGTCATTCCTGCCGCTTGCGTCGATCCTGCCCCAAATCGGTATCCCTTTTTCGTCGATTATCTTTCTTGTGGGTTATGTCCCCCTTTTTCCGATTTTTTCTGTGACATCATGCACACCTTCGGCTTTCGCTTCTTGGATTTTACTCCGAACGCGGTGGCGTGCATGGCTCTCTTCGCGCATCTTTGCGAAGGCTTTGTCGGGGTGCAGCCCAACACGACACTCTTCCGCCATTATTTCTCCCCTCGGATCCAACCGGGAGGTGCCGTCTCTGGTTGCATCACCTGGATCCCAAGATCCAAGGGGGCGTACCCGGACGGTGCCATGAAGGAAAGGTGGGAGGAATGGCGTGGCCGGTGGTGCTGGATTGAAGATGAAGACCCGCCGGAATTCTGCAAGGTCCGCCGAGTGCTGTCGGTCCGCGGCAGCGATTGGAGTGATGTCGACATCGCCGACGGGAGGCTCATTGTCGCCACCACCAGGATTCTCCGGCTCACCCGGGCTGGACTCACCCTTGAGATGATCGGGGTGGACTTCATTCGTCACCGGATCGCCCCGTTGCACAACAAGGGGAGGCCAGCCTGGCTTTTTACAAATCCGGCTGACATTATGCGAATCCGCCCCGGCCTCGACCGCAATTTCACGGTGATGGCGTTTGCCCACTTCTGCCAGCGGCTTTTTCAACATGATGTGGGTCGCGACGCCGAGGTCGAACGGACCGGCAAGGCCGCGAGGGCTGCCGCAAAGGTCGGCAAGGCCATCAAGGGGCCGTTTTTCAAGTTGCCAGCGGGGGTGGTCCCATTGTGCAATAATTCACGTCGGTCCGAGATCATCGCTATGATGCTGGACTGTAACACGCACGGCCCTGTCCCGAGCTGGAAGGAGCCGAAGGATGCTGATGTGCAACAATTCTTTGACACCCTAATCGAGGTGTATGTCAATGCTGACGCTGAGCGGTGGCTTGTCATGGACACCACCCATGCAGAGCTGGACTACATCGCCACTAGGGCGAGGGAGGCACAGCTTGCCATGGAGGCCGGCAGCGCCGGGGGTGTGGAGGACAAGGCCGCAACGACTGCGGAGGAAGAGGAGCTCACCCGGTGGGCGGCGGCCTCCGGGGAGGTTAGCAGCGCCGACACGGGAGCTCCGCTTGTCGAAGATGCGGCCGACGAGTCATCGGGGAAGTAGGATGTGGCGGCGGGCTCGACGCCAGTCAGGGGAAGAGGGCGAGTCTTGCGGCGGGCTGGCTCTGGCGAGCCGGTCTGGCCCGGCAGGGCTGCACGGCCTCAATTGACACTGGAGGGGTCCGGGCGTCATACGAGGGCCACGGCAGCGATGAGGCTGACGAAGGCCGCTGAGAAGAACAAGACAACTGCCCCTTCCCCATCTGGGCGCGCACAAGCCCCGCCTTCTTCGCCTCCTCCGGCACATGTCGACTCGGATGTTGACGCGGAGCTCCCTTTTGATCTTGGGCCTCTCATCCCAAAGAGGAAAAGGGGAGTGGTGGAAGAGGAGGATATGGATGACGAGTAAGTACTCCGTTCCTTACTGCCAAAGATGTCGGTGGGAACGACACCTATGGGATCACAAGAATCCCTACTGTGGTTAGCGAGACGCGGGGTCGTGAGAAGAGCAGATCAAACAGATAGCACACGGTTCGTTTATCCAGGTTCAAGTCGTGAGGATGCGTAAAACCCTACTCCTGCTTTGGTGGATTGTATATCTGTGTTCTTGAGCTAGCTATGGGGCGTGAGGAGCTCCAAAAAGCCGAATCCTTCCTCTGGTCGCCTCAGGCCTCCATTTATAGAAAAAAGGGTTGCCACAGTGGCACACAGGAGGTGGAAAGGGTACAGTGCTGCGAGGTTATCCTTCGCATCACATGACAAGGCGCATTTAATGTGTCTTGCTTAGGTGTCCTTGCTTTATCGGGGACGGGGGAGAAACCTGTCTCGTTCGTCACCGCTCCTTCTTGTGTCGACACGCGCCCTGGCTAGCGACGCCTGCGATGCCATGTAGGTAGGCAGGCAGCTGAGGTGGCGCAGTGGTGGGTCTTCACGAAGATCTGCATGCCGCTAGGCGGGTGCCTTCCCAGCTTGTTGGGTCGGCAGCTGCATGCATGCGGGGGTGGAGGTTTAGTCGGCGTGGGCCTGATGGTGGCCCTGCGGGTGTCCTCGGCAAGGGCCTTGCCGGGGCCCCGGCAAGGGTCTTGCCGGGGCGCCTGCTGTCATCCCCGGCAAGGCGCTTGCCGGGGGCCTTGTGGTCTTCCTCGGCTGGGATACCGCCAAGGGTTGTCGTCTCCTTAGTGCGTATCTGATCTTGAATGTCTTCACAAAGATCTGCATGCCGCCACCGGCATGTCTCCCGAATCCTTGCCCTTTGGGGGCAGTGGACTCAAAGGTGATTTGCTCAGTAGGTGCGCGACGAGTCGCCGCGGCAAGGGTCTTGCGGGGGCTACTAGAACTGTCTCCCGGCAAGGATCTTGCCGGGGGAGTCCGCTTCGTCCCCTTTGCTCTTCGTGGTCTTGGCCTTGGTGTCGTTCTAGTTCTCTTGAGCTTCGGTCTTACCCAGTCTCACCTCACTTGCCTTCCATGGTGTGGTGGTATCCGCGGCTCAGACTGCCCGTGCACAGTTATAGGGGTACAAAAAGTGTACCCCTCTTTTTGTACACCGACAGACTCCTTAGTCAATATACTCATATATAGATGACCTAGTCATCGCCAATTGCTTGATAGATGCTAGAGTGTTTGTGCATGCTCTGCCACATATTTCATTTGCCATTTTATTGTGTGAGCATGTTGGTTGCATATTTTACTCCTTTGAGGACATCCACCTGTTGTTTTGATTGTTTGGCGTTTTCCTCTTTTGCCAAGTGGATGAACAAGAATGCGTAAGTACCTCCTCTAGTTGTATATGCTTTTCTCGTCTCAAACTCTATTTATGCTACATCACAAAGTTTGATCAAGTCAGATTCGAACCACTCTGTGTGAGGAGCACTCGGAGTCCCCGATTCGGCATAGACTTAAACTTCCAAAACGTCATTGTGCATTTCGGTATGACCGAGTCATCCACTTCAGTCACACCGAGTTCACTAAGTTGATCTAGGTTTTCCATCTCAGTGCAACCGATTTGAACTTTTCGGTCCCACCGAGTTGCAGTAACCGCTTGCGATTCTGCATCTCGGTGCCACCGAGTTGTTCTAGTCGGTCACACCGACAGGGTCAGGATATATATACCGACGGGTAGAATTTTGGAAATTTCTCCAAAACCCTTCACCCCGCGCGTGTCCTGCTCTGCCTCCTCGGTTCTCTGGATCGTCTCCTCGCCGCCAGCGACCTCCCGCCGCTGGTCTCCATTGCCGTCAACAGAATTCTGCTCCACCATTGTCGCCGTAGTGAACTCCCGCTGAACTAGGGTATGAGTTCGACTCTTTGTGCTATTTCCCAACTTCTATTTGTAGCACATTACTTTGCCATGATCATGACTACGTATGCAAACAATCCATCCACTGAAAACTTCCTTTAGATTAGATTGGATTTGAAAATTTAGGGTTAGGTCTCTGCGGACTCATCTCGGACCGACCGAATTGTAGAAATCGGTCTCACCTATTTGGCTTAGGCCATAGCACATTTATTTTCGGTCTGACCGAAAATTGCAAATCGGTGTGACCGAGTTGGATTCTCTATGAGACTCTAGCAGTCTCGGTGCCACCGAACTGTGACTCGGTCTGACCGAGTTCACTAGTTTAGGTTCCAAAAGTTGCTTCGGTATCACCGAGTTTATCAAATCGGTAGCTCCGAAATGCGTTCTGTGGAGAACTAAAACTAAGTCTTTAAGTCATCTGTTTTGCAAAAACTCTGCACTTTGTGATGCTCATCCACTCTACCTCATCTACATCTATTCACAGGGTTTGCTGTCAGTGATTGCCAAGATGTCTGACCAGAGTGACAGTCAGAAAAAATCTGAGGAACATGTGCAATTGAGTGAGGGTTCAGATCCATCAAGCACCTCAGATGATGGCTGCAGGAGCACTCCTAGTAACTTGCCAAAGGCAGCCACCAGGACAAGGAAGAAGAAAACCTCAGACTTTGAGGGTGAAGACTATGTGGCTATTGAGGATGAGGCCACCTCAAAGAGGAAAGTGTTGAAGAAGTAGTATGGCTCAGCTGCTACAACAAAGCCAGAGATGCACAAGAAGGAACCTGCCAAGAGAATGCCAACATCCAAGCCTAGGAAAGCAGCCTTGGAAGAAACTATGGAGTTCACTCTTGAACCCAAAGAGGCTGTAGAAGGCAAGAAGAGAAAGGAGAGGGTCAAGAAGACCACTGCCAGAGTTCTAGGGAGATCGTCCATGTTTAAGGATCCCGCAGAAGAAGAGGAAGAGGAAGAGGATGCTCCAACACCGAAAGCTTAGGAGCTTATGGGAGCTGCAATTAAGTCAGGGGCTCCCAAAGCTCAAGCTCAAAAGTTAAAGAGAAACACTAGAAGTATTCCTAAAGAAGAGAAGAACAAGGCCCTAGTGCCTCAAGCTGAAGAAGAGGATGATGAGTCTCTTGTTTTGAGAAAATTGAAACCCAAGATCCCAGACCATAATGATGCTCATCCAGTGGCTGAGGACATGTACATCAGAAAAGATGCTGGACTGAGATTGTGGAGACAGTCTGATCCCTATCCTGTTAGAAGAAGGACTATAGTTGATTACATATTTCATACCAAAAACAACAAGATTTCTATGAGACAATTTTGCTCGACAATAAGCCCATTGTTTGTGACATGAGATGGGTTGATTGCGAATAAATCAAGGATAATGAAGATCACTTCCCAGGAGTATATGACAGCTTCAAAGCATGTGGAGTAGATGAGTGTGTTGGACAGAAGCTCACAAAATGGAATGATGAGCTGATCATGCAGTTTTACTCCACTGCTCACTTTTACCCAGATGGGAAGATCATATGGATGTCTGAAGGTACCAGGTACCAATCCATTGTTGAAGAATGGGCCAAGGTGATCAATGCCCCATAGGAACATGAGGATGACTTGGATGTGTATGCCAAGAATAAGAAAGGCCACAACTCCATGGCAAACATGTACAAAGAGATCCCTGATAAAGCTTTGGAGACTCACAAGCTTGGATCTGTACATTATTTTTTGTCTGGTCTACCTACCATCAACTAGATCCTAAGGCACACATTGCTACCCAAGTCAGGAGATCACAAGATGATCAGAGGACATTCCATCAACATGCTGCAAATCTTTGATGTCCATCAGAAGTTTAAAGTCATGAGCCTGATTGTAGAGACAATCAAGAGGATAGCTGCTGACCAAAATAGAAGTTGTGGGTATGCTCCACATATTCAGGAGCTCATCAATTCTAAGATGGGCATAGGAACATACTTGTTGGACAAGGAGCATCTACCCCTATATCCTGAATTTGAAGATAATGAAGTTGTCATGAATGAGAATGAACCATCATCAGCTCAAGCACAAGAGAAGAGAGCCAAAGCTAAGGCAGAGAAAGCTGCAAGGATGCCAAGTGCAGAAGAAGCATCTCAGGTGTTCCTCAAGTCAAAACAAGATCAATTAGGTTATCTGATTCAATCTACACTAAGGATTGAGAAGGGCTTGGCCACCCTGACTCAGAATCAGGAGAGACTAGGGAGGATTGTTGAGACAAAATTTTATGATCTTGACCTCAAGGTAACTGAGATATAGACTACAGTTGAGCATCTCCAGGAGGAAGTAGAAGAGAAGAGAGGGAAGGCAACTACTGATGCTTTTCAACATGTGCCACGAGGTCAGAGGTCTGCCGCAGTGCCAGTACCAGTCTCTAGAACTACTTTCTCCGCACCAGCATCTACAGCCTCAGTACCACCTCCAACAGCCACTCCACCAGCTCCAACTACATTGACAGATGCCTTCGTCCTTAGAGTTCTATCTACACCACCTCCCGAAGACCGAGCCTGAGAGATGCATAGCACTATGCATTTTCAAACTTTTTGGTAACTTGTTGCCAAAGGGGGAGAAATATGTATGGATCATAGGCTTCAAGAGAGTGTGTGTTGCTTTTTATCTCTCTTGTTTTCGGTTTTATGCGCTTGGTTGATACACTATGTCTTTGTCTGTGTGAGATACTTGTTTGATCATGCGATTGGTCATATGCTACCATAATGCTTGCTTGGATGATATTATCTCTTATATTATTATATGATCATCCACTTTGCTTGGTGATGAGTGCATGCTTTTAAGTTATATCATTTTGAGCGCTCCACCAAGATGTATGTGACATGGAAGAGTAACCCATGATCCTAAATGATTGTGCATTTGCATTCAAAAGCAAATCTTAAATAATGCACAAATTTAGGCGGAGCTCTTGCTTATCACATACTTCTGAAAGCGACGATGTATTTCAATCTTATAATCATTTGTCGAAGCTTTGATCTATATGTTGTCATCAATTACCAAAAAGGGGGAGATTGAAAGTGCAACTATCCCTGGGTGGTTTTGGTAATTCCTAAGAACATATAGCTCATTGAGCTAATACTATTTCAAGATAAATATTTCAGGATAGCTCGATGATTGGCATGGCATGTATTAGAAATGTGGACCCCTCAAAATGCTAAGGACAAAAGATTGGCTCAAGCTCTAAAGCTCAAGACTCTACATTTTACCTTTTAGTGATCCAAGATCACATTGAGTCCATAGGAAAAGCCAATACTATTAAAAGGGGATGAGGGGTTGCTTAATGGGTTACTTGCTCAAAATGCTTAGTGATATGCTCCAAAACCCTCAACCACTTTGTCATATCCACATATGTCCCAAACCAAAAGTCAAACTGGGCCCCACCGAAACTTTCCATCCGGCGCCACCGAGTTCATTTGACATAGCCACTGCAACAAACCCTAGTCACTTTGGTCTCACCGATAGGGATCTCGGTCTCACCGAGATGGGATTGCAAACTCTCTGTTTCCCTTCGTAACGTTTTGGTCTAACCGAGATGAGCGATCGGTCCCACCGAGTTCGCAATGCAAACTCTCTGTTTCCCCTTCATAACGTTTCGGTCCAACCAAGATGAGCGATTCGGTCCCACCGAGTTTGCCTGACCAACTCTCTGGTTAGGTTATTGACAAAATTGGTCCCACCGAGTTTGTATGATCGGACTCACTGAGATTACGTTATGCCCTAACCCTAATGAAATCGGTCCCACCGAGTTGACGTGTTGGTCCCACCGAAAATCCTAACGTTCTCATTTTGAACTAAATCGGTCCGACCAAGTTTCAGGATGCGGTCTCACCAAGTTTGGTAAATCGTGTGTAACTGTTAGATTTTGTGTGGAGGCTATATATACCCTCCACCCACTCTTCATTCATGGAGAGAGCCATCAAAACATGCCTACACTTCCAACTTACATTTTCTGAGAGAGAACCACCTAAACTTGTGTTGAGGTCAAGATATTCCATTCCAACCATATGAATCTTGATATCTAGCCTTCTCCAAGTTGCTTTCCACTCAAATCTTCTTTCCACCAAATCCAAATTAGTGAGAGAGAGTTGAGTGTTGGGGAGACTATCATTTCAAGCGCAAGAGCAAGGAGTTCATCATCAACACACCATCTATTACCTTCTGGAGAGTGGTGTCTCCTAGATTGGTTAGGTGTCACTTGGGAGCCTCCGTCAAGATTGTGGAGATGAACCAAGGAGTTTGTAAGGGCAAGTAGATCGCCTACTTCATGAAGATCTACTGTAGTGAGGCAAGTCCTTCGTGGGCGATGGCCATGGTGGGATAGAACATGTTGCTTCTTCATGGAACCTTCGTGGACTCGCGCAACCGTTACCCTTTGTGGGTTGAAGTCTCCATCAACGTGGATCTACGATAGCACCACCTATCGGAACCATGCCAAAAATCTCTGTGTCTACATTGCATTTGCTCCGTCCAAAATCCTCCCTTTACCTTCATGTGCAATATTTTACATTCCGCTGCTATACTCTTAGACTTGCATGTGTAGGTTGTTTACTTGACTAGTGATAAGTTGCTAAAATCTGCCAAGACTTAAAATTGGGAAAATGCTAGATTTTTATTTGGTCAAGTAGTCTAATCACCCCCTCTAGACATACTTTCGATCCTACATAATGTTTTTTTACAAATGGGACTTCTGTTTAATGGTCAGTATATTGATCTCCTGAATATTTTATATTTCAGAGAAACGTGCTGCTAGCGAGGCGCATCCGGCAATCTTTCATCATTCCACGAGACATGGGTCACTATAATCTAGCAAGGCATAGATATCGCTTTGGCAGGCATGGGGAACCATGCCTCTGGTAACGTGGCACTGACTTGTCAAAGGCACAGTCCTATGTGAGACAGGAGCACCGCACTAGCGCTAACACACATAAAATCTACAATCTACAGAGTCGCGCTTACTCTTGAAGCCGACGCACGTCTCTGCCTCCGTGACTCAATTGTTTGTACTCAGACATAAACTCTTTCACGGACATGCATTTTCACGAAAGGCACGTACAGTCTGAGGTCGCAGAGAGCACGGTTTGAGATTAAGCAGAGCCACGACCATGTGGGTGCGTGCAAGGAGGCAGTGCCGTCCGGTCACTGCAGACACACTGGTTTACATGCACTAGATGCATGTTCATTGCAGAATAGGCAAGGCACTGCCTCTTCTCCTCCAAATGATTTTGTTCCCTCGTCGACTACCGCACACGAATGTTTTTCTAGCATCATGATAGAATGACATAAAACTATCAAATTATCAGAACAACAAGTGCATAACACAAAAGCATTGTTATAACAAGCTTACAAAACGGTGCAAAAGGCGAATGGATTGTTTGGCCATGTTTAGACATAACACAGTTTCAAATTGGCGCAACAACATCTAACTGTACTAGCTTGAGGAACTAAGTACAACACTGTGTCCAGCAGGCACAGGTGAACGGATCTGACAAATCCATGCATTCAACACACCTGTGTTTCAAATCCAAGCACAGATGATTGCAGCATGCTGATAATTTGAGATGGGCGCGTTTGGAAGCTTTATTCTCCCACAGGAACAACTTCTGTTGCTGTTCATAAAATTCTTGCGTGAAGTCTGAGGGAAAGAGAAACTTAATCCTCATGGTCTCTAGCTTCGTTGCATTCAGAATAAAGAACCTCACAAACTCAGTGTTCTTCCCGCTTTTTTCATAATCTACCAGTGTTACTGTCTTTAAACGAATGATGTGTTCTTTGACAAACGCACAGTGCTTGCGACGCCAAATATTTCTTGCACCATCGGGAATGAAACCTCCCTGAAAACGCATAAAGGTTGAAAGATACTTAAGATCTATGGAAGGAGAAAATGAATGATAAATTCTATGACCCCCGTCCTAATCAGGTCGTCAAACATTTCCCTAGATACGGATGTATGTATAATAAGAAAACATACCTAGACATAGGGTGTATCCATTGCAGACAAAATGTAAGACAAGCTTTTTGAGATGCAAGGAGTGCTGCACTATGCATGGTATGAGCTTTTCATTGGGCGTGAGAATCATCACCTCAACAAACAAGTTCTCCAGATTTGGAAGGCACAAAATCAAGTGAACGACCAGGTCCACTTTATAAGTCATGACCAAAAGCAAGGTTTTGACAGATTGCCGCATTGTAGATAGGCTGACTGTCGCCAAACCCTTCACAGAACATAGAAAATAAAACATAAAATTATTAGAACAAAAGGTTGGATGGCATGAAACTACTTTCTCAAGAAAATGCAGCTGGAATTATAGTGAAATGTCAGTACCATAAGACCTGTGGAGCCAAGCGAGATCCTGAATTTGCCCAATGTCTCCAGTTTAGGTGCAGAGATGATGAATACCTCCATGTTATTGCTTTGGATATCGTGGATCAACCGTTGAAGTGAGGGGGCATCCTCGACGATGAATTTTTCCTTTCTCACCACGGATGCCGATGCTTGCAAGGTTAGGCAAATTTATTGTGATCTGATGCCTTTCTCTATTGCAAACAAGCAGTAGGCAAAGAGTGCAGGGCAACTAGAGTTGATCATGCTTTGCAATGAGAAGTCTGATATATCAACCTCAACAAGCGAAAGTCTCTTGACCAGTGGTAGTTCAAGTACCTCTACATAATGGTCTGGTATCTGGCAACACGCGAAGCTGACAGTGCGCAGAGAACAGGAAAACCGAAAGACGAACTTCGGTAGTGAGGGCGTAGATGAAGAGCATGTGTGTGATAGTTTGACAGTTTTTTTCATGAATCGTGGAAACAAGTAGTAAAACTCAAGCACCTGGAGATTGTTCAATCTGGGGGACTCAAGCCAGGTGTGGACAGTAGAGGGTTTGCATTGGAGGTAGCACGCCGGTATACAAAGGCGGAGAACTGCGCCCACATGGCTGGAGAGGATGGACTCTGGAAGGCATGAACCATCATCAGGAACTGTTTTCCCTGATGCCAAGTTCCGATGTATCATATGCGAGCAAGCTCCTTGCTTTAGGAAGAGGCCCTATTGATGATCTCGATATGAACTGTTTCTAGGGCGTTAAAAAGACGAGCGACAGGGATCTCACGACAGTCCAGATTCAGAGGAGCGGTGGGCCAAACAGGGTGGTAACGACGTGCGAGCATTCGAGTGCAGATGCCCTCCCCAGTGGAGAGACGTGAAATGACCTCACCGAGGATGGCGTTCGGGAGGTCACTGATGCGGTCCGGACCAGACTGCTCTTCCCGATTCTTGAAATCAGTAGGGGCACCCTCGCCGCTTCCATCCGCTACCGCCAAACTACTAGAGGACGGCATCGCTGGTGGCGCAAGCCTCGCCCTGTTGGTGCATGGCGCACCAGAGTGGATCTCCATCTTCGTGTCCATTCCTGGGTTCGCGCCCCCTGCGAGCGCCACTATATATGGTGTGGATCCGAAAAGATGGCTAAGCGTAACTGGGGACGGGAGAGGAGTGGAGGGATCCGTTCAGGATCGACAAGCACAAATGATCGAACTCCTCTCTTTGCATTAGATGAAGTGCTATATATAGCAATGGAACAAGCGTTTTTAGGGGGCATCGGTTCGAACAGAACCGACGCGATGGCAGAAAGAAACCGCCGTTACAAGCGGGAATTAATCCCTTAATTACCATGTTAATTAATCTTAACAGGAACGAAGGGGCAGTTGGAGAACAAGTATATTATTAATATTGATATTATTTCCCCCCGCAAAATAATAAATATTGAAATTATTTCTTTCCTGTTTGAGGAAGGAAATGATGCACAGCCTTCTAGAATAGGGAAGCACTGCCCTGCATGCAATAGAGGCACGCTCGTCGATCGGAGTAGCAAGAGCAGGTTGTACATACATCATGCTTCTCTGCAGTGCAAACAGTTCCGCTTTGTGAGCAGAGCCACGGGTGTACATGAAGCACGGGCACAGTAATTTGTGAACCTAGCGACGGCACACTTTTAAACAAAGCACAAGCATAGTGGTTCCATGTCAAGCACGTCTCGATTTGCAGAAACATCACTGTCATGGTTCTACAGGACGCTATGTTCTAGACTGTGCAACATGTCAACCAAATGTTCACCACAGAGTCACGGACACACACAGAGGAAGTGTCGTGTAGTGATAACAGACGCACAGTTTTACATGTACAAGAGGCACGAGCGCCTCTGTATTGTAAATTATTTCATCTAACAAGTTATTTGGAGAGGCACGACCATCATATCACATGTGACTGCGTGTTCCAGATGATTTCAGTCACTCTCTCTATTCACAAAAGGAAATCCAAACTTACATACGGTGCACAAAAAGATGAAAACTTGATATTTTTTGAGCTTGTGAGTTGCTTCACAGCTGAAGAGCACAAAAACAAGTTCCCGACAAGCTTATAGACAGTGCATAAAGTACAAGCTGGAAATCCAAACTGGAAAGCACGCAACAACACCTATCTCTGTCATCCGGATAACCGTTTTCAACATTCAATCTTAATAGGGTCGAAGGGGCGGTTGGAGAACAACTATATTATCAATATTGATATTATTTCCCCCGCAAAATAATAAATATTGATATTATTTCTTTCCTGTTTGATGAAGGAAACGAGGCACATCCTTTTTGAGTAGGGACGCACTGCCCTGCATGCAATAGAGGCACTCTCATCGATCGGAGTAGCTAGAGCAGGTTGTACATACACCATGCTTCTCTACAGTGCAAACAGTTCTGCTTTGTGAGCAGAGCCACGGGTGTACACGAAGCAGGGGCCAGTAATTTGCGAAGCTAGCGACGACACACTTTTAAACAAAGCACAAGCACAGTGGTTCCACGACAATCACGTCTCGATTTGCAGAAACAACACTGTCATGGTTCTATAGGACGCTATATTCTAGACTGTGCAACATGTTTCCACCCAAACGTTCAACACAGAGTCACGAACATACACACAGGAAGTGTCGTGCAATGATAAAAAACACACAGTTTGACAGGTACAAGAGGCACGAGGAGGCATGTTGATTAACGTCATCAGGAATGAAAGAGGAGACAGATTATACATGCACATGCATATAGAGAGATGCATAAAAAGTGGAGTACAAGAGATAAACTAAGTTGGTTATAGTAAACGATTTATGGTATTGATTAATAATGGAACTTAAGGACAGGTATACACTACTAGACTCAAACTTATAGCAGAACACACACAATAATAGAAGTCCTGATCATGACAGATCGACTGGGTCACTCAAAACTCAAAAGTAGTAGTAGCTAGCATAAATTGGCTCCATGCATGTGGGATGTGGCTTGCAACAATTGAAGGGAGAGCCAAGGCAATGACCTAATCAAGGCGCCCGGGCTTGTGCCCCTGATGGTCCAGAGGTTGGACCGGAAGCGGGGGCGGCGTTGGTGAGGTGGATGTGCTCCTGAACGAGCTTCGCCAAAGCTTGCCTGTGGTGGAACTAGGCCGCCATGCTGGCCTCGTGGACGGCGCTACAGGTGTCCTCGTAAACGATTTGTCCTTAGATGTGGCTGAACTTGTCGATGTCATCATGCATGATGAGGCCCTACGCGGCGAGAGCAATCTCTAGGTGGTCCTCCGGTGGTGCGTCGACCGGGATCCGCAGGGCCATCAACGCGCGGAAGCGATCGTTCCCATGGAGGCCGGCGAGCCGGGCCGCGGAAGCCGAGGCAGAGGACGGGCCTTTACGGAGGCGATGCATGGACTGGAGGTGAGCAGTCAGGTCCTTCACCTTGCTGTTGGCGAAGCTGAACTTGTGGATGAAGTCTTCCAGTGCACCCTTGAGCCAGGCGGGGAAGCTGGCGTCGAAGAAGGAACGCGCCGTGGTGGACATAAGCAGCCCCTGGAGGCGCTGCAGTGTGTTGGGCTGCGGGTTGCTCTCTGTGACCACCTCAATAAGATGTACGGCGATCGTCTGAATCGCCTCCATGGCCGATCTCTCACCATCTCGCTCTTGCTCTGGTGGCCAGGTAGTTGGATCTGTGTAGAAGAAGATGGGGGTGAGCCGTGGTGATAGAGTTGCGTGCTTTATATAGAAGGATGTCGATAGCTACTACTCCAGTTACACAACACAGACAAAGCACAGTAATTTGTGAAGCTAGCGACAGCACACTTTTAAACAAAGCACAAGCATAGTAGTTCCACGACAAGCACGTCTCGATTTGTAGAAAGAGCACTGTCGTGGTTCTACAAGACGCTATGTTCTAGACTATGCAACATGTTTCCACCCAAACGTTCACCACAGAGTAACGGACATACAAAGAGGAAGTGTCGTGTAGTGATAACAGACACATAGTTTTACGGGTACAAGAGGCATGAGTTCCTCTGTATTGTAAAATATTCCAGCTAACACGTTATTTGGGGAGGCACGGCGGTCACATCACACGTGACTGCGTGTTCCAAATGTTATCAATCGCTCTCTCTATTCACAAAAGGAAATCCAAACTTATAGACGGCACACAAAACATGAAAACTTGATAGTTTTTTGAACTTGTGAGTTGCTTCACAGCTGAAGAGCACAAAAACAAGTTCCTGACAAGCTTACAGACAGTGCATAAAGTACAAGCTGGATATCCAAACTGGAAAGCACACAACGACACCTATCTTTGTGATCCGGATAACCATTTTCAACATTCACACGTCAATGGATCCGGCAAATCCATGATTGGACACCGGTTTGTCCAGATGTGTAGTTTTAAATCCAAGTTCATATGCCTACAATACCCTAACAATGTAAGACGAGCACGTTTAGAAGCCTTTTTGCCCCATTGAAGCACCTCTTCTTGACGTTCATAAAATCCTTCAGTGATGTTGTCTGGGGGGAGAGAAACTTAGGCCTGATGGTCTCTAACTCCTTTGCATTCAGAATAAAGAACGTTGCAAATTCAATGTTTTTCTTGCAGTGTACATATTTTTGCAACGTTACTGTCTTCAGACGAATGTCATGCTGTTTGAGAAACACCCGGTGCTTGCGGTGCCACTTGTTCATTACACCTTCCTCGTGGCATACTCCTCCTTGAAAATGCATGAAGTGTGAGAATACTCGAGGACTACAAGGGGAAAGAGAGGCCTCCAATATAGTACACTATGCATTGTATGTTCTTTCAATGTGTTTGGAAATCATTACCTTGATAAACAGGTTCTCTAGGCTAGGAAAGCATCACATCAAGGCAACATTGTTAAGATTTAAGGACATGTGGATAAACAGGATCTTAACAGATTGAACCACCATTGATAGGATGACTACAGACAAAGCCTGCACCAAGCACATATCATAAAACTAGATGGATAAAAGTTTGCATGACATGAAACTTGGGTAGTGGAACAAATGCAAATAAAGAGTATAGTGCAAAAGGTGAGTACCTCAATAAATGTAGAGCCAAAAACAATCTTGGATTCAGGAAATCCTTCGTAAAAATTTCCCAGACATTCAAGTTTAGGTGCAGAGAAGATAGTTATCTGCAACTACCGGCTCTGAATATCGTGAATCAGTCGTTCAAGTGAAGGCGCATCCTCAACAATGAGTTCACCATTCTCACAAAGGATACAAATGAGTTCAACTTTGGCTGAGTTTATTCTGATGCAGTGGTCCAGGTTATTGCAAACAAGCAGGAGCCACTTGAGGGCAGGGCAACTATGGTTGATTATGCTTTGTAGTGAGACGTCTGATATATCAACCTCCAAAAATGAAAGCATCTTAAGCAGTGGAAGTTATAATGATTGTGCATACTTATCAGGTATCTGGCAAAGAGCAAATGTGACAGTGTGCAGCGAGGAGGAAAACAACAGCGTGGAAGTCGGTGGTGAGGGCGCGGACGAAGACAATTCGTGTGGTAGTGTGATGGTTTTTCCCATGAAACATGGGAACATGTAGCAGAACTCAAGAACCTAGAGATTCCTCAGTCTTGGGGATTGAAGCCAGGCGTTGACCGTAGAGGGTCTGCAGTGGAGGTAGCATGCCGGAATGCAGAGGCAATGAACTGCGCCCCCATGGCCGGAGAGGATGGCTTACGGAAGGCACAAACCATCAACGTCAGGTTGAAAACTGCACCGAGTTCGAAAATATCTAATGCGAATGACATCCTTGCTAGGGAGCATCGAGGCTACATCGATATGACTATTTCTAGGGGCTTAAAAAGACAACTGACAGTGATCTCACTGCAGTCGAAATTCAGAGGCGTAGTGCGCCATAAAGGACGCCACCAACGTGCGAGGATTTGAGTGCGGCTGCCCTCCTTAGTGGACAGACGGGAAATGATCTCACCAAGGACACCGTCCGGGAGGTCGCTGATTGATACGTCTCCGTCGTATCTATAATTTTTGATTGTTCCATGCCAATATTATTCAACTTTCATATACTTTTGGCAGCTTTTTATACTATTTTTGGGACTAACATACTGATCCAGTGCCCAGTGCCAGTTCCTCTTTGTTGCATGTTTTTTGTTTCATAGAATATCCATATCAAACGGAGTCCAAACGGGATAAAAACTGACGAGATTTTTTTTTGGAATATATATGATTTTTTGGAAGAAAACTCCATGCGAGACGGTGCCCGAGGTGGCCACGAGGCAGGGGGTGCGCCTGCCCCCTGGGCGCGCCCCTGACCCTCATGGGCCACCCGTAAGGCAGTTGGTGCCCTTCTTTCGCCACAAGAAAGCTAATTTACAGATAGAGATCATGTCAAAATTTCAGCCCAATCGGAGTTACGGATCTCCGAAAATATAAGAAACGTGAAAGGGAAGAATCTGAGAACGCAGAAACAGAGAGAGACAGAGAGACAAATCCAATCTTGGAGGGGCTCTCGCCCCTCCCGTGCCATGGAGGCCATGGACCAGAGGGGAAACCCTTCTCCCATCTAGGGAGGAGGTCAAGGAAGAAGAAGAAGGAGGGGGGCTCTCTCCCCCTTACTTCCGGCGGCACCGGAGTTCCACCGGGGGCCATCATCATCACCGCGATCTACACCAACACCTCCGACATCTTCAACAACATCTCCATCACCTTCCACCCTCTATCTACATTGGTCCACTCTCCCACAACCCGCTGTACCCTCTACTTGAACATGGTGCTTTATGCTTCATATTATTATCCAATGATGTGTTGCCATCCTATGATGTCTGAGTAGATTTTCGTTGTCCAATCGGTGGTTGATGAATTGCTATGATTGATTTAATTTCCTTGTGGTTATGTTTCTGTCCTTTGGTGACCATCATATGATTGCGCGCGTGGATCACACCCTAGGGTTAGTTGTATGTTGATAGGACTATGTATTGGAGGGCAAGAGTGACAGAAGCTTCAACCTAGCATAGAAATTGATGCATACAGGATTAAAGGGGGACCAATATATCTTAATGCTATGGTTGGGTTTTACCTTAATGAACATTAGTAGTTGCGGATGCTTGCTAATAGTTCTAATCATAAGTGCATAGAATTCCAAGTGAGGGATGACATGCTAGCAGTGGCCTCTCCCACATAATACTTGCTATCGGTCTAGTAAAGTAGTCAATTGCTTAGGGGCAATTTCGCAACTCCTACCACCACTTTTCCACACTCGCTATATTTACTTTATTGTTTCTTTATCTAAACAGCCCCTAGCTTTTATTTACTTGCTCTTTATTATGTTGCAAACCTATCCAACAACACCTACAAAGTACTTCTAGTTTCATACTTGTTCTAGGTAAAGCGAACATCAAGCGTGCGTAGAGTTGTATCGGTGGTCGATAGAACTTGAGGGAAAATTTGTTCTACCTTTAGCTCCTCGTTGGGTTCGACACTCTTACTTATCAAAAATTATTGCGATCCCCTATACTTGTGGGTTATCAAGACCTTTTTCTGGCGCCGTTGCCATGGAGCAATAGCGTGGGGTGAATATTCTCGTGTGTTCTTGTTTGCTTTATCACTAAGTAATTTTTATTTGCTGTTCTTAGTTGTTCTCTATCTTTAGTTATGGATATGGAACACGAAATACCAAAAAAATTAGGTGTACTTGCTACTCATGGAGATGGAGAACCTCCTAAAACCCTCCATGTTGGTTATGTGAAAAATATTATGTACTACTTTAATAATCCTGAGAAAACCCCGTTCAATTATGTAATGGGAGTAATGTTGGATCAACGTGAATACTTTAGGGATTACTGCTTGACACAAAAAGGGAAACTATTATGGGATCAAATTCATATATTGAAGTGGTATGCTTGTCAAGTATGATTGTGTTATGATTATACTTGTTTCTCTAGGATGAAGGCTCCACACCTTCCTATTTCATGCAAATTTAATGATAATAAAACCTTAGCTTCTTATGCTAATGGTATATATGATTACTATGATGTGGAACAAATAGAAGAATTTGTTGCTTTTATGGGTGCTTATGAAATTGAATCTATGTTTAAAGAGTTTGAAGATTTTGATGATGCTGTTTATAGACCTAAAAATTTAGCTATCCTGAAATATTGTTATGAGAATTATGAATACAATTACGAAATTAATGTGCTTATTGAGAAAGTCTGCATTGTCCAATAAGAGACTAATATTTTGCAGGAATCTATGGAAGAAGAAGTTGATGAAACTGTGAGCTCATTAAATGAAAAAGATGAGGAAGAGAGCGAAGAACAAAAGGAGGAAGAGCGGATTAGGTACCCGTGCCCACCTTCTAATGAGAGTAACTCTTCAACTCATACATTGTTTTATTTCCCTTCATGCTTACCGAAAAATGATTGCTATGATGATTGTTATGATCCCGTTGATTCTCTTGAAATATCCCTTTCTGATGATGCTTGTGGCCAAGATGCCAATATGAATTATGCTTATGGAGATGAACTTGCTATAGTTCCTTATGTTAAACACGAAATTGTTGCTATTGCACCCACGCATGATAGTCCTATTTTCTTTTTGAATTCTCCAAACTACACTATATCGGAGAAGTTTGCTCTTATTAAGGATTATATTGATGGGTTGCCTTTTACCGTTGCACATGCTGATTTTGATAAATATAATATGCATGTGCTTGCTACTGCTAGTTGCAATTATTATGAGAGAGGAACCATATCTCCACCTGTCTATGTTTCGAATACGATAAAATTGCAAGAAATTGTTTATACTATGCATTGGCCTTTACTGTGTGTGCATGAATTGTTCTTTTATGACATGCTGATGCATAGGAAGAGAGTTAGACTTTGTTGTTGCATGATATATGTTACTTTGTGCTCACTACTAAATTACAAATCATTGTTAATTAAAATTGGCTTTGATATACCTGGGGATCCGGGTGGATTCATTACTTGAGCACTATATGCTTAGCTTAATGGTTTTAAAGAAAGCGCTGCCAGGGAAACAACCCGGAAGTTTTAGAGAGTCATTTATTTCTGTTGTGTGCTTTTATAAGGTTTAAAAATAAAAATAATGTGCCAAGGTTTGCCATTAGGATGTTTACATTTGCTTGATGGTTTGTACGGTGCAGGACAGAAACTTCGGCTATAGTGCGCGATTTAACATTTTTAGCTGTAACATCAAATGGTTTTTAGTCGTTTTGCACTGTCTTCCTATAAAATTTTTTTATTTTTCCTAATTCTAATTTTGGTAGAATTTTTCAAGTATCAGAAGTATGGAGAATGTTCAGATTATTACAGACTATTCTGTTTTTGACAGATTCAGTTTTTGATGCATAGTTTGCTTGTTTTGATGAATCTATCAATTTATATCAGTGGATTAAGCCATAAGAAAGTTATATTACAGTAGAAACAATGCAAAAAAAATATGGATTGGTTTGAAACAGTACTTAGAGTAGTGATTTGCTTTATTATACTAACGGATCTTACCGAGTTTTCGGTTGAAGTTTTGTGTGGATGAAGTGTTCGATGATCGAGAAGGTCTCGATGTGAGAAGAAGGAAGAGAGGCAAGAGCTCAAGCTGGGGGATGCCCGAGGCACCCCAAGTAAATATTCAAGGAGACTCAAGCGTCTAAGCTTGGGGATGCCCCGGAAGGCATCCCCTCTTTCTTCAACAAGTATCGGTATGTTTTCGGATTCGTTTCGTTCATGTGATATGTGCAATCTAGGAGCGTCGTTTGCATTTTGTCGGGGGTTAGGTGCGACATATGCCAAAGGATGGCTTATCATGGTGGGGGCGAGTAGAACGTCGCCGGTGCCTGGAAACATGATGAGGCGAAGATATGCACGCCGGCGAATCTTACCCAGCTTCAGGGCTCTCCGGGGAGATAATACCCCTACTGCTGCTCTGCGGGGTCTCCGCATGATCACTATGGCAAAGTGTTTACACGGTTGCTCCTTGAGCTGTTTCCTGGAGGTAGGAGAGGGAAAGGCTAGCTCTCTCCCTCCTATATGATCTGGTCTAGAGCTAATGGGTTCCAACCCTTTGCATGGGTGCCCTGGGGGTTTATATAGGCCTACCCCCCAGGGGTACAATGGTAATTCGGCTGGACACAGGCCCAGCCGTCAGCGCCTCTAGCCTTCATCTTCCCTACTGACCGCTGGGGCCCGCCGTCTGGTGGGCCCCGCCGACTGGCCTGGTACGGAGCCGACAGGCCACGTCCACCGCGGGCGGGTCTTGCCGGCTGCTGATTACTGTAGCCGTGTTTCTGATGACGCGGGCTTGATCATGAGGTCGTGGCAATAGCCTCGCCGCCTGGCGGGCGATCACTATTGCCACTCTCCATCACATCTTGATTAATGGCGCGTGGGCCCCGGGGGAGGGCCCGGCCGACTCCCCGGGGCCGGCTCCCGACGGGTCCGACTGGTGGTCCTCTTGCCGTCTCCTGGGGTCTCACTGACTGGTGGGACCCGCTGCCTCTGGGCTGCACAGACAAGCCATCGTGGGTGCAGGATTCGGTCCTGCGGTGCTGATGTCAGGGCCGGCGTGGCAACAGTGCCACGCCGCACGGAGATCTTCCGGGGTACGGCGTGCTGTGGCCATGCCTGCCCTTGGTAAGGGGCGGGAGTGGGCTTCACTGTAGCCACTCCCCTGCCCCGTCCCACTTGATGAGGTCATGGGGTTTGTTGGAGTCGCAGGCCGACTCCCCAAAGCTGGCTTCTCTGGAAGTCGCCAGTCAGGAGTCGGCTTTCCCTGAAGTCGTCCCTGGGACTCGGCCGTGAGTGGTCAGTCGGCCATCTTGCCGTCGACTTCTCGAAGGCGGCTCTTCGTCCTGGGGTCTTGAGGGGCGCAGCCTGCCCCGATGTCTTGAAAGGTTCTGGGGCTTGGGTTGGCCTACCCGTGGCCCATTACTCCGACAGTAGTCCCCGAAGCTGGTGAGGCGCCACGGACGATCGGCCGAGAAGCCTCAGCAGTTTCTCTTTCCGGGTGCTCAACACATGGCTCTTGGTTGACTTCCGCCGGGCCGGCTAGAAGGAGTCGGACTCGCCCAACTCTGAACTCACACAATATTTCGAACGTCGCGGCGGGATCCAAGTAGCGTGCTTGCTAAGCCTCCGAGGCCGCCGCCCGTTCTAGGCCTGTCATGCGATGACACGTGGCTGGGCCATTCTGCCAGCCTACGCGTGCGATGGGACAGGCCCATAGGCGGGGCCCGCCACTACCGCGCCTCGGCGCCCGAGCGGATCCGCCGCGGCCCGGCGGATGGTTGGATTCCGTGGAGTTACTGCGCGCAGTAACTTTGTCGTGGAACGTGGGGGTCGTGGGGCCGTGGGCGCAGTAAATCCCACGACCGCCCCCTCGGCTTCGCAGCCCACGAGGCTATAAGTAGGGGAAAGAGGGGGCACGCGCGCCCCTCCTTCCCACACTCCTCGCTCTCCTCCTTCTCACTGCTCCTCGCTCTCCTTCCTCCTTCTTCTTCTTCGCTCGCCGCGCGCCCAAGCTTCGACGAACGCCACGGCAATCAGCTCGCGATGAGTTCTTCCTCTGCCGCCGCGCCTTCCCCGATGCGCTCCGACACCTGGGACGGCTCCGAAGTTCACGACGACCACATCGAGTTCCTCCGCAGGACTCGTCGGCTCCCCAGCGAGGATCACGTGCGGGTGCGTCTTGCGCCGAGGGGGAGATTTCCCCCGTGCCGCAGGAGGGCGAGCGGGTCATCTTCCGCTTGCACTGCCTGCGCGGGTTGAGGCTGCCCGAGAGCAGCTTCTTCTGCTCCTTCCTAGAGTTCTACGGCCTCCAGTCGCACCACCTCACGCCCAACACGGTGGTGCTGCTGTCTGCCTTCGTGGCCTTGTGCGAAGGCTTCCTCGGAGTCCTCCCCACCCTCGAGCTCTGGGGGGAGTTCTTCTTCTCCAAGCTCGGCACCCAGGCTGCAGGCGTGCCGGCTCAATGCGGCGCTTTCATCACCGTGCGAAGGTCGGGGGCCGACAACCCCTTCCCCTCCATCTCGCTGATAAAGTCGGTGAAGATGTGGCAGAGATCGTACTTCTACGTCAGGAGCGTCTCCGCGAGGGGCGACTGGGTCAACCTGCCGGCTTTCGAAGCCGGCCCGCCGGCTGGGAGACTGCCCAACTGGTCGTACCGGGCCAAGTCGCTGACGCCTGCGGGAGCCGGCGCCATCGCGCGACTCCGAGTGCTGACGCAGTCGGAGGGCTTGACTGGTCCAGACCTGCTGGCCGCCTTCGTGGCGCGCCGAGTTCTCCCGCTCCAAGGCCGCCCCCATATGATATGCCAAATGAGCGGGCACCGCGACCCGAGTCGGATGTGCACCAAGGACATGCCTCACGAGGAGGTGGCCTTCATGGTGAACTACCTCTCGGACAGCAAGCTCCTGGAGGATTGGCGGTTCGGCAAGGAGCCGTACTCCCGCGCCAACCCCCCGCCCGTGGTGAGTTGCCTTTCCTTTCTTTCTTTGGATTGTCTTCTTTCTCGCCGAGTTTGTTTTGACCAGTCGACTTTGGTCAGAATCCCCTCCTCCACCCGCCAGCTGGCACCTCGGGGCCGGCCCGCGAGTTCCTCGCCGACCGGGCGGAGAGCGATGTCGACGACCCCGATCTCGGGGCGGCAGCTCTGGAGAAGGACGCCGAGGGAGGAGGAGCAGCAGGTGACTTCAGGCCTTCGGCCTCTTTCGCCGACTGGCCTGACGACGACACCGAGGGAGAAGTCGCCCCCGCCATCGGCCAGGAGCCAGGCGCGGGCTCTTCTGCCGTGCCGGGTGCTCCAGGCGGCGGGAAGAAGCGCAGGACCGTGCCGACCTTGTTCAGTAGTTGGCCGAGCAAGCCCAAGGGTTCGGCTACGGCGACCCGGCGGGACGAGGCAGCTGCGAAGGCCATCCGCTTTCGTAAGGGAGTGAAGAAGCCGCCATTTGTCTCCACGTGAGTATTCTGTCTCAATGCTTTATTCTTTCTTTGTGGCTTTGCCTGAGTCTTTTGCTTGCTTCCCTTGCTTCAGGGCTCCCCTCACTCTTGAGAGGGTCACCGCCGCCTCCGTCATGGGGTCAGCGGAGACATCTGCCACCACTCGGCGGATTGACCCCGCTGCTGACCTCCGGGAGGTGACAGAGCAGAATGCGTAGGAGAAGCGCAACGAAGAAGAGGCCGCTCGCCTGGAGAAGGCGGAGGCCGATAGGGCGGAGGCCTCCGCCAAGAAAAAACTGGCGGAGGCTGTAACCACCGCCGCGACGAAGCGGCAAGCTGAGGAGGCCGCACGCCGCCAATCAGCAGTGTTCGTCACCCCTTTGAACTCTGCGCCGCTGCCTCCGGAGTTCACGGGGCAGACTGGGGAAGCCGGCAGCAAGAACCCCATCATGGAGAGGGAAGGCGGCGACCCCTCTACGCCGGACGTGATCGTTCCGCCGCCGCCTCCGCCGCCATCTGAAAGTGTGCACGGCAAGCAGCCAGCGGACCCTCTGGTGCCGCCGACCGAAGACGAGGCCGTGGCGAGGTTACTCCTCCAAGTCGGCTCGCCAACACGCCGCCGTCTGGAGAAGGCGACTTCGGCACCCCACCCCCTGGAGGCCGGCACCGCCAGCTCGGCGATCCCAGACGCCGAAGCGATGAGCGCCGCGCCCATTGGGTGGGTGCGAGGAGGCGGCACAGGGCCGCTGAACCAGGCGCTTCTGGACGTCCAGGCGAAGCTTCGTGCTGAGGGCGACGCTCTCCAGAATTGCACCAAGGCGTACCTGGCGTCGCGGGCAGCCGTCCGGGTATGTTTTTTCCTTTGGTCCTTGTTTCCTTGTTCCTCTCTGTGGGGGCGCGCCAGCGCTCCCACTGGGTGTAGTCCCCGAGTTTCGGGCTGGCTGCTGAGCAGGCGGCCCGGAACTCCAATTGATGAACTCTGGGTATTAACTTTTTGTCTGAAACGCTAGACGCATGATTACCACAACCTCCGCGTCACTGCCTTCAACCGTAACGTTGAAGAGCTGGGCAAGCGGACCGCCGATTTGTCGGAGAGCCGGAGTAAGTCCTTTTTCTTCTTTGCGGGGGCGCGCTGGCGCACCCGCGGGCTGTAGTCCCCGAGATTCAGGCCGACTGCTGAGTAGTAGGGCCGGATCTCCCCGGCGATCTTCTTTATTGATAACTTAATGCCTTCTTTCTTCCTTCTTTTCAGGAGCCAACGCTGCTCTTCAACAGTAGCTGAGCGAAGCCAACTCCGCATTGCGCGCCAAAGGGGAGGAGTGCAGCAAGCTCGCCACAGAGCGCGATCTGCTGGCCACTCAATTGGCAGAGCAGAGGGAGCTGCTTGCGAAGACGCAGAGGGAGGCGGAAGAGACGGAAACCGCCCTCCTGGCCGAGTTCGCGAGCGAGCGCTCCTCCTGGTCTGACAAGGAGGCGATGCTGGCCTCCGGCTTCCATGAGATTGAAGACATCGTTGATGGTGAGTTTCTTTACTTTCTTTCTTCGAGCTGCCGATTATAAGTCGTGCCGACTCCTGGTTTTTGACTTGCTTCTTCGTTTCTTCCGTCTTGGCAGACTTCTTTCCTGGGCACTCGCAGGCCGCCATCCAAGCCATCGAGGCTGACCGTGAAGGTCGGAGGGCGGAGGGCGCAGAGATCGCCGCCGACGCCCCCCGAACCCTTGACGAGCACATCCTGAGCATCGAGGCTCGCCTTCGGACGACTCACCGGATGCTGCGCCGGCTTCAGCGTGTCGGTGCCCAGGCGATTGCCGCCCTGTGGCCGGACATGCAGGCTCCGCGCACCCCCAGCCTGACGGCCGACTGGCTAGAGGTCGCGGCTGGTCGTCTTGAGGCCTGGAAGGGTTCTTCGGCCCGAGCTGGAGCGCGCCGGGCCTTGGAGTTCGTCAAGGCGTGGTATCCGGGGCTGGATCTAGACCGGCTGGCCACACTTCGGTCGGAGGCCCAGCCGGAGCTGGCAGCTGCGGAAGACGCCCTCGTCAAGCGTGCTGCGGCGATCGCCGAGTACACCGACACCAGCATCTTCGTCCCCGAGCGGTCTGAAGACGGCGAGGAGGTACCGCCGGAGTGGTTTGGGATGAACCCAGACTACGGCGAGGACTCGGCGGAGGTGATTGGCTCCAGCGTCGAGGAGGAAGGCGAGGCGGAGGACGGAGGCGAGACGGAGGCACCAGAAGACGGAGCAGACGGCCAGCCTCAGCTCGACCGCGCCTCCAGCAACGAGCCGCGTGCGACCGAGCCGACTGCCGCCGGAGGCGATCAAGCCGAGACTACCCAGCCGGCCGCCCCGACGCCTGACGCTGCCGCCTCCTCCGACCCTCCGAATCCGTCTGCTGCTTCCTAAGCTGCCGCTTTATCTTTATTTTATCTGCTTCAGTAGTCTTTGAAGAACTTGTTAATTCGCACAATTCCACCCGCGGGGTGTATTTTGAACTTCTGCTCGAAGATTCGGCCAAGGGCCTACGTTATGTAAATATATTTATCCGAGTTCTATCTTTTCTTGCTCATTGCTCTTTTGGCTTTTTTCCTTTGCCGCTTTCTCTTAGTTGCCTGCCTTGCCAATCGGACAGCCGCTCTGCGGACTGCCGCTGGATCAAATGCTTGGCTACTTTGGGAAGGCAAGTACTTAGCCGTTTTTAAGAGTTTTTGAGCAAGTTGAATAGAAGGCGGCAATCCGACTATTCGAGAGTCGGTTTGCGAAAAAAGGCTGGAAGCCGTCTTGAGCTATGTTTTATGCTTTGAGTCCTTAGCCATTTTTCATGCGAACGCCCATTCTACCTTACTTCTGCCCACCGTACAGTCGCTCTGCGAGCTGCGGCTTCTGACAGGAGACGGTTTAGGTGTTACACACTACTTGTCCGGCTGCAGGAAGCATTTCATAGTGCAAGGCGGCAAGTCCCCGGGCCGACTTGTCGAGCCCGGTGCCAAGCGGCATAACAAAGAGTAACATACTTGTAGGCATAATTTTTATCATACAGACAAAAGAGGGCAGTCCCCGAGCTCGTCTCGGGGGGCCCGAAGTCTTGGTACTTTAATACAAAAGGTAGCGTGGTACATACTGCATCAACTGTAAAATCTTCGGAGGAGATTTGCATTCCATGGCCGCTCTGTCTCCTTGCCGGAGTCGTCCCTCTTGCGTGCTCGGGGCTTCTGAGCGTCAATCAGGTAGTAGGAGTCGTTGCCCAGTACTTTGCTGATGATGAAAGGGCCTTCCCAAGGCGCCGACAACTTGTGCTGGCCGGCTGTTCGCTGGATCAGCCGGAGCACAAGGTCGCCTTCTTGGAAAGATCTTGGCTTGACCTTCCTGTTGTGGTATCGGCGCAGGCTCTGCTGGTAGATGCTGGACCGGCTGAGTGCCAACAGCCGGCCCTCTTCCAGCAGATCGACGCCGTCTTGTCGTGCTTCTTCTGCTTCCTCCTCGGTGTACATGGTGACTCGTGGGGAGTCGAACTCTATGTCCGTTGGGATGACGGCTTCGGCACCGTAGACGAGGAAGAAAGGCGTGAAGCCGGTTGACTTGTTTGGAGTCGTGCGCAGACTCCAGAGGACGGCTGGTAGCTCGTCGAGCCAGCAGCCAGCCGAGCGCTCCAGAGGCTCGATCAGCCGGGGTTTGATGCCGGACAGGATGAGGCCGTTTGCTCGCTCCACCTGGCCGTTTGACTGTGGATGGGCGACGGACGCTAGGTCCAGTCGGATGCCCTGTGTTGCGCAAAAACGGGCCAAGGCGCCTTTGGCAAAATTTGTGCTGTTGTCGGTGATGATGCTGTGTGGTATGTCGTACCGAATTGTGATATCGGAGATGAAAGTCACAGCAGTCGGACCGTTCAGCTTCTTGATTGGCTTCGCTTCTATCCACTTGGTGAACTTGTCCACTGCGACAAGTAAGTGAGTTAAGCCACCTCGTGCTGTCTTGAATGGTCCCACCATGTCTAGACCCCAAACTGCGAAAGGCCAGGCAATGGGGATGGTCTTGAGTGCAGAAGCCGGCTGGTGCGGCTTGGAGGTGAACTTCTGGCACCCTTTGCATTTTTGGACCAACTCCTTAGCCTCTTCTAGGGCAGTCGTCTAGAAGAAACCGTGTCGAAAGGCTTTGGCAACAAGTGCTCTTGAAGCCGCATGGTGGCCGCACTCGCCTTGATGGATGTCTTTGAGAATTGCTTGGCCTTGCTCTGGCTCTACGCACCGTTGGTAGACACCAGTGACACTGCACCTGACCAGCTCTCTGTTGATTATGGAGTAGGCTGCCGCTCGGCGTTGTATTTTCCAAGCTGAGGTCTCATCATTCGGCAGCTCTTTGCTTACCAGGAATTTGAGGATGGGCTCGGCCCATGAGGGTGCTGCTATTTCTTTGACTGCCAGAATTGCAACTTGGACGAGGGCGGTTGGGCTGGGAGGCGGCGGGTTGGAGTCAACAACCGCTTGCTGGGTTAATGAAGTCCCCAGGCCGACTGGCGCGGCCCTTGGGTCGAGTTCTGGAGTCTTTGAGTCCGCCGCCGGAGTCCCCGGGTCGAGTTCGACTTTGGCGGCTTTGGAGCCATCTACCAAAATCCCCGTACCGTCTACCGGAGCTCTGGAGTCGGATCCGACATCTTCGGGAGGAGCCGGCACAAAAATGGAGTCTGATTCTGGTGAAGGCTTGATAGACGGCTTGAGGAGGCGTTGAAGGGCGACGCCGGATGCTATTGCTTGGCTGGTAGAGCCGACTTGTGCCAAGGCGTCTGCTTGGTCATTGTCGTTTCTTGGCACATGGAGGAACTCGCACCCTTCGAAATACCCACTGAGTTGCTACACGAGGAAACGGTAACTCGCCATGTTTGCATCTTTCGTGTCCCAGTCGCCAGATGACTGCTGGACCACTAAGTCCGAGTCGCCATAACACAAGATCCAGCGGATGCCAAGTTCTTTGGCAAGCCGGAGCCCGTGAATGAGCGCCTCATACTCGGCGACGTTGTTGGAGGCGGCAAAATGGATTTGCAGTGCATATTTGAGCTTGTCGCCTTTAGGAGAGGTGAGGACGACGCCAGCTCCCAAGCCGGTGCGCATGTTGGAGCCGTCGAAATGCATCCGCCAATGGGTGGAGTCAGGCGCTGGAGGTAGGTACTGGGTCTCGGCCCAGTCGACGAGGAAGTTGGCCAGTGCTTGTGACTTGATAGCGGTGCGGTGCTGGTAGTGGATGGTGTAGGGAGCCAGCTCTGTGGCCCACTTGGCCACCCGACCAGAAGCATCTCGTCTACCAATGATCTCGGCAAGCGGGGCCGTGCAGACCACCGTGATTGGATGCTCTTGAAAGTAAGGCTTCAATTTCTTGGCAGTAAAGTGTATGCCATAGCACATCTTCTGGTAGTGCGGGTAGTTCTGCTTGGAGGTCGACAGTACTTCGCTCAGGTAATATACCGGTCTCTGGATAGGTAGTGCATTGCCTTCCTCCTTGTGTTCCACTACAATGACCGTGCTCACTACCCGGCTGGTGGCGGCGATGTACAGGAGCATAGGTTCCTTGGGAGTCGGAGCCGCCAGGATGGGTGGAGTAGTCAGCATCTTCTTCAACTGGAGAAAAGCTTCGTCCGCCTTATGGTTCCACTCCAAAAAAGTGGTCTTCTTCATGAGTTGGTATAAGGGGAGAGCTTTCTCGCCCAGCCGACTGATGAATCGGCTGATGGACGCCAAGCAGCCGGTGAACTTTTGCACATCCAGCAGTCGGCTGGGTACCTCCATTCTCTCAATGGCATTGATCTTTACTGGGTTGCATTCTATGCCGCGTTCAGAGACCAGGAAGCCAAGGAGCTGGCCGGCTGGTACTCCGAAGACACACTTCTCGGGATTGAGCTTGATCTGGAATCGGCGCAGGTTCTCAAAGGTCTCCTTGAGGTCTTCCAGCAGTGTTCCACGCTTTTCCGTCTTCACCACCACGTCGTCCACGTAGACGTGGGCGTTCCTGCCGAGCTGCTTGAGGAGGCACTTCTGCATGCAACGCTGAAAGGTGGCGCCGGCATTCCTTAAGCCGAACGTCATGGTGAGGTAGCAGAAGGCTCCAAACGGCGTGATGAAGGCGGTCTTCAGTCTGTCAGCCGGGTTCAGCTTGATCTGGTGATATCCTGAGTATGCATCCAAAAAACTCAACAGCTCGCATCCGGCTGTGGAGTCTATCACCTGATCGATTCTTGGTAGAGCAAATGGGTCCTTGGGGCAGGCCTTGTTGAGGCTCGTGTAGTCAATACACATTCGCCACTGCTTGTTCTTCTTCAGTACCAGGACCGGATTTGCTAGCCATTCTGGAAAGAACACTTCCATAATGAAGCCGGCTGCTAGGAGTCGGGCTATCTCTTCTCCGACAACTCTTCTCTTCTCTTCTGATAGGTGGCGCAGGGGCTGCCTGACCGGCTTTGCATCAGATCGGACATGTAACTTGTGCTCGGCGAATTCCGTCGGTACACCTGGCATGTCTTTGGGGGACCATGCGAAGATGTCCCGATTCTCACGGAGGAAATCGACGAGCTCGCCTTCCTATTTGCTGTCGAGGTTTGCACCTACGACAGCGTACCTCTCTGGGTGCTCCGGATCCAAGGGTATCTTCTTTGTCTCTTTGGCCGGTTTGAACGAACCTTCAGCCTCCGACTCCTTCGGGTTGGGTGATACCTCTGGCTGCTTGCCGACCATCGCCACAACTCGCTCAAGGAGCCGCTTCTCGGCTGCGATTACCAGGGACTCGGCCAGTCGACTGCTCTCAACCGCGTAGGCAGACGACTTCCGGTAGTCGCCCGCCACAGTCGGAATTCCCCTGGAACTGGGCATCTTCATCTTGAGATAGGCATAGTGGGGGACCGCCATGAACTTGGCCAAGGCGGGTCAGCCGAGTAGCGCATGGTATGGGCTCTCGAGGTCCACCACCTCAAACCAAACAGACTCTCGGGAGAAGTGATCTTTGTCTCCAAAGAGGACATCCATTAAGATCTTGCCGATTGGTGAGCAGGAAAGCCTAGGAACAATGCCGTGGAACACAGTCCGGCTGTTCTGAAGCTGTCTTTGCTTGATTCCTAACTTCTCCATGGTGTCCTTGTACAGGATATTGATGCTGCTGCCTCCGTCTATCAGAACTTGCAAGAAACGCGCGGCTCGTCTATCCGTAGCGAAGGTGGTGTTCAAGACCAAGGCATAGGAGCCCGGACTTGGCATCACCTTTGGGTGGTCATCCCTGCTCCAGCTGATGGGCTTCTTGGACCAGTGCATGAACTCTAGCGTCTCTGATGCTACCGCATTCACCTCTTGTCGCTGCAGCCGCCTGCTGCGTCGATCATCAGCCATACTGGTAAACACCACGTAGGCTCCGTGTTCTTCAGGGTATTCGTCTTGTGCTGCGCCGACTGGCCTGACAGCCAGCTGCTGGGGCGGAGGCGGAGGCGGCTGCCCAGCAGGCGGGGGTGGCAGGAGGCCGTGTCCCTTGGCGATCCTGGCGAGCCAGTGGCACTTCCAGGTGGTGTGATTCGACGGCTTCGTGCCGCTATGGAATTTGCAAGGTCCATCCAGGGTCTGCTCGTAGGAGAAGGCCGGCAACCAGTTTGGCTTGCCACCTTTCTGTCACTTGGACGGAGGCTGCCCATCCGACTGCTGGGCTTCAACGGTCGCAACCTGCCGGCTGCTGGAAGCCGGCTGCGGGGCCTTGCACTTGTGGTCACCCTACTGTTGTCGCCAGCTGGCGTCTCCCGCTGGAGTTCTTGGAGCTTGAGGGGCCACTTTGCCAGTTGTGCTGATTTGAATCTCCGCCTTCATGGAGGAGTCGGCCGTGGCGTACTTGTCCGCTATGATCAGCAGCTCGTCGAGGGTTTCTGGCTCGTCGCAGAGGAGCTTGTGCTTGAGGAGGGTGCCTTCTCTGCACCCGGCTGTGAAGTACTCGATGACCTGCACCTCGTGCACGCCCTCGCAGGAGTTTAGAAGCTCGGCCCAACGCGTGAGGTAATCGTGAGTCGACTCATCAGGGCCCTGCACGCACAAGGAGAGCTGACGAGGCTTGGGAGGACGCTTGTACGTGCTGGTGAAGTTGCGGACGAACACTTTGGTGAAGTCGACCCAGCTGTTGATGCTGCGGGGCTTCAGGCTGTTCAGCCATGTCCGGGCTGTGCCCTGGAGCATGAGGGGAACGTACTTTACGGCGACACGCTTGTTGCCGTTTGCTATGCTGGCAGCCATGGAGTAGTCGACTAGCCAGTCTTCTGGCTTCACGGAGCCGGTATACTTGGGCGTGTCTCTTGGGAGCGTGAATCCTCTGGGAAAGGGCTCGTCTCGAATGCAGGGCCCGAAACAAGGCGGACCCAACTTTTCTTCTTCCAGCACTAGGGATCGGTGAAGTCGGTCGATCCGGTGGCGGGCGTCATTTACTCCTACTCCCTCTTGGCGGCCAAGGCGGTCGCCGAGAGTCGGATGGTCAACAGGAAGTAGGGAGACTCACCTCTGCTTGCGAGGAGGGGGAGGCGGACAGTCGTCCCGTCGTTCCACTGCTCTCGAGTGGCCGTCTCGGTCGCGCTCTATGGTAATGCGAGTCCGACTGTGGCTGACAGCCGGATCCTTGTCTCTTCTTCCTCGGGCGCCGCCAGTCGGCGTCCGAGACATCGCGCCTTGATCTCGGCGAAGGTCGTGTTTTGCCGCTGCAGTGCCTCTGTGCGGTAGCCGGCCTCGTTCTGCGTGGCAGCCGTGTCGAGGAGCCGCTGGACTCGCTCCATCATGAGGCAACGTTCTTCGCCCTTGAAATTGTCCAGCTCGTCCGCCGCTGCCTGGGCGGCTCGGATGTTCTCCGCTGGTGTAGCGTACACATGGCGGCTTGCCCCAAACAGGTTGGCGATGGCTACACCGCGCTGCTGGACCGCGCCAAGGCGGCTGGGCCCCGCCGGGGACGGCGAGCCGCCGACGGCGCGATCCATCTCCCGCTGGTAGGCTTCTGACAAGCGTCTCATGCTGGCCAGCTTCTTCGCGCCTTCAACGAGCTGAAGGTGGCACGCCTCCAACGTCTCTGCGACAGCGTCTTCCGAAATGGGCACAGTTAGGTCTTGTAGCTCCGCGCCGAGTGAGTCGTGCGCTCCTCCGCCGGGGAGCTCGTCATGACTGATGACGAGCACCTCGGTGATGGTGCTTCCGTCGCTCTCCGCGCGAGGGAGAGGTTCGTCGTAGACCACCACATTAGTGGGGAACGCGTCGAGCGACGCGGTGTCGGAGTCGACCAGCATCGGGTCGGTGGAGCCTACAGACTCTAAGTCTACGGCAGGCTCGCCGGATACGTGGAGTTGATCGAGGAGGCTCGCGAGGAGGCTCTCGGAGCCGCCCATGCCTGCGTTGGATGCTGGTTCGTCGGAGAGGTGAACCTCGCCGACAAGTTCGGCCAGGCAGTTGGCTGCGCAGGCGATGTCAACGCCGCGCAGCGTGTTGGCGCAAACACCGTCTGGTGTGCCTGGCTGGCTGTGCTCGCCAGGGAGGAAAAGGGTTCCCGTCCAGAACAAGTCTCCGGATGGCGGTGCACCAGGCCCCACTGTGGGTGCCAAATGTCGGGGGTGAGGTGCGACATATGCCAAAGGATGGCTTATCATGGTGGGGGCGAGTAGAACGTCGCCGGTGCCTGGAAACGGGATGAGGCGAAGACATGCACGCCGGCGAATCTTACCCAGCTTCAGGGCTCTCCGGGGAGATAATACCCCTATTGCTGCTCTGCGGGGTCTCCGCATGATCACTATGGCAAAGTGTTTACACGGTTGCTCCTTGAGCTGTTTCCTGGAGGTAGGAGAGGGCAAGGCTAGCTCTCTCCCTCCTATATGATCTGGTCTAGAGCTAATGGGTTCCAACCCTTTGCATGGGTGCCCTGGGGGTTTATATAGGCCTACCCCCAAGGGGTACAATGGTAATCTGGCTGGACGCGGGCCTAGCCGTTAGTGCCTCTGGCCTCCGTCTTCCCTGCCGACCGCTGGGGCCCACCGTCTGGTGGGCACCGCAGACTGGCCTGGTACAGAGCCGACAGGCCGCGTCCGCTGCGGGCAGGTCTTGCCGGCTGCTGATTACTGTAGCCGTGCTTCTGATGACGCGGGCTTGATCATGAGGTCGTGGCAACAGCCCCGCCGCCTGGCGGGCGATCACTATTGCCACTCTCCATCACATCTTGATTAATGGCGCGTGGGCCCAGGGGGAGGGCCCGGCCGACTCCCCGGGGCCGGCTCCCGACGGGTCCGACTAGTGGTCCTCTTGCCGTCTCCTGGGGTCTCACTGACTAGTGGGACCCGCTACCTCTGGGCCGCACAGACAAGCCGTCGTGGGTGCAGGATTCGGTCCTGCGATGCTGATGTCAGGGCCGGCATGGCAACAGTGTCGTGCCGCACAGAGATCTTCCGGGGTACGGCGTGCTGTGGCCATGCCTGCCCTTGGTAAGGGGCGGGAGTGGGCTTCATCGTTGCCACTCCCCTGCCCCGTCCCACTTGATGAGGTCGTGGGGTTTGTTGGAGTCGCAGGCCGACTCCCCAAAGCCGGCTTCTCTGGAAGTCGCCAGTCAGGAGTCGGCTTTCCCTGAAGTCGTCCCTGGGACTCGGCCGTGAGTGGTCAGTCGGCCATCTTGCCGTCGACTTCTCGAAAGTGGCTCTTCGTCCTGGGGTCTTGAGGGGCGCAGCCTGCCCCGATGTCTTGAAAGGTTCTGGGCCTCGGGTTGGCCTACCAGTGGACCATTACTCCGACACATTTAGTTTTCATTTTTCTTTTATGCACCATGCTGGTATGAGATAGTCCTTGGTTGATTTATAGAATGCTCATTGCACTTCACTTATATCTTTTGAGTATGGCTTTATAGAATGCTTCATGTCCTTCGCTTATATCATTTGAAGTTTGGATTGCCTATTTCTCCTTACATAGAAAACCGCCATTTGTAGAATACTCTTTTGCTTCACTTATACTTGTTAGAGCGTGGGCATATCTTTTTTAGAAAGAATTAAACTCTCTTGCTTCACTTATATCTATTTAGAGACATGAAAGGAACTGATCATTCACATGGTTAGTCATAAAATCCTACATAAAACTTGTAGATCACTGGATATGATATGTTTGATTCCTTGCAATAGTTTTGCGATATAAATATGGTGATATTAGAGTCATGCTAGTGGGTAGTTATGGATTGTAGAAATACTTGTGTTGAGGTTTGTGATTCCCGTAGCATGCACGTATGGTGAACCGTTATGTAACGAAGTCGGAGCATGATTTATTTATTGATTGTCTTCCTTATGAGTGGCGGTCGGAGATGAGCGATGGTCTTTTCCTACAAATCTATCCCCCTAGGAGCATGCGCGTAGTACTTTGTTTCGATGACTAATAGATTTTTGCAATAAGTATGTGAGTTCTTTATGACTAATGTTGAGTCCATGGATTATACGCACTCTCACCCTTCCATCATTGCTAGCCTCTTTAGTACCGCGCAACTTTCGCCGGTACCATAAACCCACCATATACCTTCCTCAAAACAGCCACCATACATACCTATTATGGCATTTCCATAGCCATTCCGAGATATATTGCCATGCAAATTCCATCATCATCATATACATGACTTGAGCATTCATTGTCATATTGCTTTGCATGATCGTAAGATAGCTAGCATGACGTTTTCATGGCTTGTCTGTTTTTTGATGTCATTGCTACGCTAGATCATTGCACATCCTGGTAGACCGCCGGAGGCATCCATATAGAGTCATACTTTGTTCTAGACATTGAGTTGTAATATTGAGTTGTAAGTAAATAAAAGTGTGATGATCATCATTATTAGAGCATTGCCCTAGTGAGGAAAGGATGATGGAGACTATTATTCCCCCATAAGTCGGGATGGGACTCCGAACTTTACAAAAAATAAAAGAGGCCAAAGAAGCCCAAATAAAAAAAAGAGGCCAAAGAAGCCCACCAAAAAAAACAAAAAAAACAAAAAAAAAGAGAGAAAAGAGAGAAGGGGCAGTGCTACTATCCTTTTTCCACACTTGTGCTTCAAAGTAGCACCATGTTCTTCATATAGAGAGTCTCTTGAGTTATCACTTTCATATACTAGTGGGAATTTTCATTATAGAATTTGGCTTGTATATTCTGATTATGGGCTTCCTCAAATGCCCGAGGTCTTCATGAGCAAGCAAGTTGGATGCACACCCACTTAGTTTCAAATAGAGCTTTCATACACTTATAGCTCTAGTGCATCCGTTGCATGGCAATCCCTACTCACTCACATTGATATCTACTGATGGGCATCTCCATAGCCCGTTGGTACACCTAGTTGATGTGAGACTATCTTCTCCTTTTTGTCTTCTCCACCATCATATTCTATTCCACCTATAGTGCTATGTCCATGACTCACGCTCATGTATTGCATGAAAGTTGAAAAGGTTTGAGAACGTCAAAAGTATGAAACAATTTCTTGGCTTGTCATCGGGGTTGTGCATGATGTGAGTATTTTGTGTGGTGAACATGGAGCATAGCCAGACTATAGGATTTTCTAGGGATAACTTTCTTTGGCCATGTTATTTTGAAAAGACATGATTGCTTTATTAGTAGGCTTGAAGTATTATTGTTTTTATGTCAAATGATAGACTATTGCGTTGAATCACTCATATCCTAATATTCATGCCTTGATTAGATACATGATCAAGATTATGCTAGGTAGCATTCCACATCAAAAATTATCTTTTTTTATCATTTACCTACTCGAGGACGAGTAGGAATTAAGCTTGGGGATGCTGATACGTCTCCGTCGTATCTATAATTTTTGATTGTTCCATGCCAATATTATTCAACTTTCATATACTTTTGGCAACTTTTTATACTATTTTTGGGACTAACATATCGATCCAGTGCCCAGTGCCAGCTCTAGTTTGTTGCATGTTTCTTGTTTCGCAGAATATCCATATCAAACAGAGTCCAAACGGGATAAAAACTGACAGAGATTTTTTTTGAATATATATATGATTTTTTGGAAGAAAAATCTACGCGAGACGGTGCCCGAGGTGGCCACGAGGCAGGGGGCGCGCCTGCCCCCCTGGGCGCGCCCCTGACCCTCGTGGGCCACCTGTAAGCCGGTTGGTGCCCTTCTTTCGCCGCAAGAAAGCTAATTTCTGGATAGAGATTGTGTCAAAATTTCAGCCCAATCGGAGTTATCGATCTCCGGGAATATAAGAAACGGTGAAAGGGAAGAATCTGAGAACGCAGAAACAGAGAGAGACAGAGAGACAGATCCAATCTCGGAGGGGCTCTCGCCCCTCCCGTGCCATGGAGGCCATGGACCAGAGGGGAAACCCTTCTCCCATCTAGGGAGGAGGTCAAGGAAGAAGAAGAAGAAGGGGGGCTCTCTCCCCCTCGCTTCCGGTGGCACCGGAGTGCCACCGGGGGCCATCATCATCACCGCGATCTACACCAACACCTCCGCCATATTCACCAACATCTCCATCACCTCCCCCCTCTATATATAGCGGTCCACTCTCCCACAACCCGTTGTACCCTCTACTTGAACATGGTGCTTTATGCTTCATATTATTATCCAATGATGTATTGCCATCCAATGATGTCTGAGTAGATTTTCATTGTCCTATCGGTGGTTGATGAATTGCTATGATTGATTTAATTTGCTTGTGGTCATGTTGCTGTCCTTTGGTGCCCATCATATGATTGCGCACGTGGATCACACCCTAGGGTTAGTTGTATGTTGATAGGACTATGTATTGGAGGGCAAGAGTGATAGAAGCTTCAACCTAGCATAGAAATTGATGCATACGGGATTGAAGGGGGACCAATATATCTTAATGCTATGGTTGGGTTTTACCTTAATGAACATTAGTAGTTGCGGATGCTTGCTAATAGTTCTAATCATAAGTGCATAGAATTCCAAGTCAGGGATGACATGCTAGCAGTGGCCTCTCCCACATAATACTTGCTATCGGTCTAGTAAAGTAGTCAATTGCTTAGGGGCAATTTCGCAACTCCTACCACCACTTTCACACACTCGCTATATTTACTTTATTGGTTCTTTATCTAAACAGCCCCTAGCGTTTATTTACTTGCTCTTTATTATCTTGCAAACCTATCCAACAACACCTACAAAGTACTTCTAGTTTCATACATGTTCTAGGTAAAGTGAACGTCAGGCGTGCGTAGAGTTGTATCGGTGGTCGATCGAACTTGTGGGAATATTTGTTCTACCTTTAGCTCCTCGTTGGGTTCGACACTCTTACTTATTGAAAACTGTTGCGATCCCCTATACTAGTGGGTTATCACTGATGCAGTCCGGGCAAGACTCCTGCTTCTCCGAATCATTGAATGGGCCCGTGCCGCTTCTGGCCGCTACCACCATGCCGCCAAAGGACGGCGTCGCCGGTGGCGCGAACCTTGCTTTCTTGTTTCTCGGGGCACCTGGCCGGATCTCCATCTCCGTCTTCGTTGCTGGGTTCGCGCCGCCTGCAAGCATCGCTATATGTGTAATGGATCTGGAAAAGGCTAGGTCTTTACTGCGAGCAAATCCCACGTGTGAGGAAGGTAGGGGAGGGGACGTCGACCAGTTGGACGACAACTATAAATTATCTTTTTCCTTCACTATTTTGGAAGAAAACAAAGCACGGTCTTTTTCCTTCACTATTGCGGAAGAAAACAAAGCATAGTCTTTTAGATACAGAACACACTGTCCTACATGCATCGGACGCACACAAGTCGACCAAAGAGAAAAGAGCACGGCTCTGCTTTACATCTCCGTTCTCTGTACTATAAGCAGTTACGGCTTGAATAGAGTCTCCCCAAATTCAATAATTTTCGCTGACATGAGCACTCCATGAGCAGTGCCATTGAGAATAAACAAACCAGACACATGGTACCGCCTCTGTGATCCAAATGTTTTTCGCGAACATCATGTCTACATTGTGAGGCAGGGCTCTGAAGCTAGCCTGGGCACGGTTTTAAATAAAGCACAAGCACGGTGCTTCCACAACAAGCATGTCTCAATTTCCAGTAACAACACTGTAATGAATCTACAGGATGCACAAAAAACCTAACTGTCTTTACGACCACTCGCGTCTTCTCTCTTCCATGCTCATCTTTAACTCTCACTTGGATCCACCCGCGGTGAAGACCTAGCCGTCTTTCCAGATCCACGCCACAAATATTCGCGCTCGTAGGCGGCGCGAACCCAGCAATGGAGACGAAGATGGAGGTCCACTCCGGTGCCCCGACCACCAAGAGGGCGAGGCTAGGGCCACCGATGACGGCCTCCTCTGGTGGTTTGGAGGTAGCGGCTAGAAGCGGCGGCCGGCCGCAAACTGATTCCGAGGATCAGGAAGAGGAGTTTGCTCCGGACCACATCAGCGACCTCCTGGACGCCATACTCGGTGAGGTCATCTCCCGTCTCTCCACTAAGGAGGGCATCCGCACTCTAATGCTCACACGTCGGTGGCGCCCTTTGTGGTGCGCCGCTCCTCTGAATCTGGACTGCCGTGAGATCCCTATCCCACGTCTTTTTAACCCTCTAGATCAAGTACATTTCGAGGTTATCACCGCGAACTCCGCCACACCGGAGGAACTCATCCGCATAACATACACCGAAACTTTTTTTTAGAGAAGAACATGTCGGTGAAGATGATTCGTACATTCCAGAGGCCATCCTCTTCGGCCGTGAGAGCGCAGTTCACTGCCTCTCCATTCCGGCGAGCTACCTCCACTGCAGACACTCCACAGTCGACGCCTGGCTTCAATCCCCAAGACTGAACAATCTCCAGGTGCTCGAGTTTTACTACTTGTTTCCACCATGTTTGAGACAACATGACATAGTGTCATTCTCATGCCCTTCGCTCATGCCATCACCACCAGCATTCAACCCTCCGATTTCCTCCTCTCTCCAAACCGTCGCCTTTGCTCTTTGAAAGTTACCAGACAATTATGTACGGGCGCTTAAACTACCTCTGCTCAGGAGACTTTCGCTAGTGGATGTTGATGTACCAGACGTCTCATTACAAAGCATCATTAGCTCTAGTTCTCCTACACTCGAGTCTCTACTCCTTGTTTGGACAATCAGGCACCATTGTAACAGAATAAACTCACCTAACCATATAAGCATTGGCATTTGTGGTTCCTATGGGAAAGTTGTTATAGAGGATGCCTCCTCACTTCAAGGGTTGCTTTGTGATGGTCATAGCAAGAACTTGCGGATAGTTATCACCTCTGTGCCTAAACTGCAGGTCATGGGAAAATTTTCTTACATTTTCTATGAAACCAACATTCCAAATGACCGTATAATTATTCGGTACCTACTTTCAACAATACTTTCACCTCCATTCGTTCGTACAAACAAGTTCCATGTAATCCAACCTTTGTTCTAATAATATTATGTTTTATTATACATGAAGTGTTTACCGACAGTCAGCACATCCACAATAGTTCATTCTATCAAGATGTTATCTATCAGCATGGATTATGACATGCATGCAGTCTTTGCCTTGGTGCAACGCTTCCAAAGCTTGGAGAACTTGTATATCAAGTGACGCTTCTCACACAAATTGTAAACACATACCATGCATGGTGTAGAACTCCATTCATAAAAAACGTCACTTACATTTGTATGTAATGGACAAAGTTTTATATGGTCATGGACCAGTATTAGGCACATCTATGTGTAGACAAAACTAAAAAAAAGCTTTTATGACAATGGAGGTTATAGAATTATTCCTTCACTTGCTCTCCCAACAGAATCACTCTTTGTGGAGCCTAACCATTTCAAATCTTCATGTTTAATTACGGAAGAGCCTCTAATGGAGAAAGTCTTACGAACGATTGTTCTTGTAAGCACAATCACGACGTTCATTTGAAGTGACTGACGCTAGAAAGCTATGTACAATGCGAGGAAAGCATTCGATTTGCGACATTCTTTATTCTCAACGCAGCACAGCTGGAGACTATCAGGATCAAGTTTCTTCTTCAAGAAGACTTCATGGAACAATTCTACACACAACAACAAGAGGTGCTTCAGTGGGACAAAAAGGCTTCTAAGCATGCTTGCCTTAGGTTGTCGCCAAGTTGCAAGCACGGGAACTTGGATCTAAGGCACGCATGCATTGAGCACCTTGATTTAAAGGATCCATTCACTTGTAAGTGCTGAAAACAGGGCTGAGGTGAGATGTTGCCGCCACTTTCTTGTTTGGGTTTTATGTAGGTGTGGTGAAACAATGCCCATACCTTTTTGCTCAATCTGTAACCTTGCCAACTGTGAACACGGTATTTCGGTCTCTGGCTAAACGTTCTTTTGCTCAAGCCGTACATTTCATTAGCTAAACGGGCTTGAAGTCTCTGCAGCCACGGCTATGTACATTTGTGACTTTCTGTGATTCAGTGAAAAGGGTCACAGGCACGGGTGTCAAACCCACAAAGACATCGTGTGGTGTTATATAGAGTCATGTTTTCTTGTGTTTGTTTTCTGAATGATTCCGTCGACTCATTCAGATGGAGAGGCACGGACAAGAATCCCATGGAGGCATACTTTAGTGTTAGGCAGAGTCACATTCATGCATTTATTGCGCAAACCAAACAGAATTGGGTTCTGATATGAATACTCGCTATTTACTTTGTGAAGCAATGAGTAGCAGATTTGAGAGACGCTGTTTTTGAAGCGCTCAAAAGGCATGGTCGATGGTATTACATAGAGTCATGTTCATGGAGATGGACGGGTGTTTAGCCCACAGAGCTGAACCTTTGTCTTACGCACAGCCACATGCGTTTACTATGTGGGGCACGGAATAGCCTATGTGAGATACACTGTATTTAAAAGGTTATTTCCTTGTATTTAAAAGCACGGACGTGAACTCCCTACGGACACGGTTTCGTATTGAGTTGTGTCACGCTTCTTTCTTGATGTTACGTATATTATTCGATATGAAAGGCGTGGACGTTCATGGCTGTCTGTGTTTCATTGTTAAGGGTCACAAGCACGGACATAAAGCCCTTAAAGGCATGGCATGCTATTATACAGAGTCACACACAAAGGTTTTCTGCTTGTATTCCGAATGAGTCGGTGGACTCGGTCAGAAGGATAGGCACACACGTGACTGCCACAGAGACATGGTTTGTTCTTACCTGGAGTCATGTTTGTGCGTTTATTACGGAAGCCTAACAGAATTGGATTCAGATGTCAACACTTTTTGTTTACTCTGTGAGGCACGTAATGGCCAATTGGAGAGACAGAAAGAGGCACACATTTATTGGCGCATTTCCACATGACTGGCGACTACGACATAAAGTAGAATAAACATAAAAAGACACGAAGGTAGATTGATTTCATCAGTTGGAAGCTCCTTCGTGGCTGCACACAGCACAAAGACAAACAAATCCCACAGACAGTGCAAAGAGTACAACGGTTGTTTGACAAGATTTACACAAAATGCGAACACAAAAAGGTTACAACAACAAATAACTCCCAAGAACTTGACCAACCAACTCAAGACCTATTTAGCATGCACATCTGAATGGATCCGTCAAATCCAGATATTTCACACTTCTGCTTTCTAATTCCAGAAAAGCGTGCCTGCAACTTGATGATAACCTAAGACGAGCACATTTAGAAGCCTTTTGGCCCATTTGAGAACCCTTTGATGCTCTCTGTAAAATGCTTCCGTGAACTCTGCAGGAGGCGAGCGAAACTTAATGTTGATGGTGTCAAGCTCCTTTGCACTCAGAACAAAGAACCTTGCAAATTCAATGTTAATCGGCAAGGTATCGTAATCTTCCAGCGTTACTGTCTTCAGGCAAATGTCATGATGTTTGAGAAACTGCCCGTGCTTAACACGCCATTTGTTTTTTACACCATGACGAATGCATCCTCCCTAATAATATACATGAAAGCAGCAAATACCTGGCATGTATAAAAAGAGATAGCCCATCGAAAGACCGACTGAAACACTTAATTCTACCAACTTCGTCCCGAAAAGCTTGTCATACACTTGTCAAGATACGGGTGTAACGATTCCAGTCAAATGTAACACAAGGTTTTTGAGACGGAAGGAGTACTACAGTACAAACATTTATGAAGATAATCACCTGGATAAACAAGTTCTACAGATTTGGAAACAACTGCAACAAGGGGACAACCAAGTTGACTATATAAGGCATGAGGATAAATAAGGTGTTGACAGAATGCCACAATCGTGTTAGCCCGAATGCCCCAAAAGCCTTCATGAAAATTAGCAGAAGATGGATCACAAAACTAATATAAGAAAGGTTGGATCACATAAAACTTGTTTGTAGCTGCAAGTATTAGGAAAACTCAGTACCGCAAGGCATGACACACCCCAAGCATCCGTGAATTTATCAAGGACAGTTGCAGAGACACCAATTTTCACCAAGTCCTCCATCTCCGTGAAGCATAAAACATAGATCATTCAGATTAAATAGAAACAAAGACCCGAACAAGTACAACTGAAAGTATCATGGAAAGTCAGTACCTCAATAAATTTATTGACTTTCACAAACACAAATTGACCCAACATCTCTAGTTTAGGTGTAGAGACGACGGTTATCACCGATTCGTTGACCTGAATATCGTGGATCAACCGTCGAAGCAAAGGGGCATCCTCAATAATGAGTTTGTCGTGTGCACAACGAACACCAATGCTTACAAGGTTAGACGAGTTTATTGTGATCTGATGACCTCCTCCACTGCAAACAAGTAGTAGAGACTCAAGTGCAGGGCAACTAGAGTGGATTATGCTTTCCATTGAGATGTCTGATATATCAACCTCCACAAGCGTCAGTCTTTTCACCAGTGGTAGCTTAATCATCCCTACGTAATTGTCTGGTAGTTGGCGAAGAGCAAAGGTGAGGGTTTGCAGTGAGGAGGAAAATCGAAACACGGACTCAGGTGCTGAGGGCGTACATGAATTGCATACATCTAGTAGTGTGACCTCTTTCGTCAGGAATCCTGGGAACATGTAGTAGAACTCAAGAACCTGGATATTGTTGAGCTTTGAAGATTCGAGCCAGGCATCAACGGTGGAGGATCTGTAGTGCAGGTAGCACGCCGGGATAGAGAGGCGGCTAACCGAGCCAGCATGACTGGAGATGATGCATTCTGAAAGACTGACAACATCAGGGAAACATTTTGGAGAGCACCGAGTTCCAGAATAGCATTTATGGACGCGCTCCTTGGTGAAGGCGGACATCCTAGACGTAGTCTCGATATGAACTGTTTCTCCATCGTTAAAAAGACGGAAGACAGGGATCTTGCAGCAGTCGAGATTCAGAGGAGCGATGGGCCATAAAGGATGCCACCGACAAGCAAGGATTCGAGTATGGATGCCCTTCTTGATGGGGAGATGAGAGATGATCTCACCTAGGATGGCGTCAGTGAGATTGCTGATGTGGTCCGCACGACATCCCTCTTCTTCCTCCTGGGATCGAGAGGGAGCACGGTCGCTGCTTCCATCCCCTCCGAACACCAGCACACCACCAGAATGCGGCGTCACCATTGGCGCCACTCTCGACCTCTTGATTCTATGAGCAGCACTTTCCATCTCCACCTTCGTTGCTGGGGTGGCACCGCCCACAACCAGTGCTCATTGAGGTGGATCTGGAGAAATGGATTACATCATGTCGACCCACGAAACGACTTAAATACCCACGACGGGGAGCGGAGGGGTCCAGATTAATAACCTGTTTTTTGACGCGAGGGTCCGGGTTAATTACTACTTGTAACAAGTAAATGGTAGGTGGCTGCTTGAAACATTAAATAGAGCATGACTTTCAAGGTACGAGATGCACGGTTGAACACACAGACCAGGTATGGGTGTGCCCCTCCGTGTTTTAATTAATTATTTACGACACACATTCAATAGAAGAATCTATTCGATGCTGGAAACACGGTTGTATAGTCATCTTGCCTCTGCGAGCGGCAAAATTTTCCATGGGCACGTTGACAATTAAGTCACTAGAAGATTCAAGGCTGTGGCTTTGCTTTGCAGATGATTCTGCTAAAACGCTCACAGACAAAACCAAGGAAGCAAAGTGATGGCAGAGGCACGGCTTGTCACATACCAGACACACGGTCCCGCCTTCGGCATTGTAACGCACTGTTCTACATGCCACACAGGAACGACCGTGATTCCACATGCTTTAGTAGCATGTAAAGACATGATTCTCTCACGGGAAACACCGTGAACCTACTGCCAGGCACTATATCCATTTGTGAAATAGAAACACAAACACAACCGTGACCCGTTGTGTTTGAAATCTTTGCATGACAGAAGCATGGCATGAAGGCACATGAGGCACGGTTGGACACGCATTGCAATCAGGGTTATGTGCTCTATATTTCAATTACTTACAGACAATCATTGATTCCAGAAGAACAGCCGTGAGAACACGCGATTCTATAATTGCTTCAATTATATTCATAAACAAATGGTCATTAAGTCCCGCAGAGTGACGAGCGACTGTCTGTGTTACAATTGTTTTCGTTGGGAGATTTTAACTCAAATGCACAAAGGCTACTTTCTGTGTTTAGTAGCGTCACGGTCCTTTACACATAAAGGTGACTTTCTGTGTCTCAGAGTTTCAGGTCACAGGCACAGTTCTCTAGCCCACAAACGCATTGACCTGTATCCAGTGTCACGTTCGTGTCTCTTTGTGTTCCAAATGATTCCGTTGACTCTATCACCAGGAGAGGCACGGTCGGGAGGCCTAGGAAGGCATTCTTGCATTTTACACGGAGCCATGCTTGTTCGATTATTGCAGAAACCCAATGGCTCGATGGGCGTCCTTGTATTCGGGTCTGAACGCCACGTCGCGCCGCCCCGAAAAACCCAAGGGCCCGACGGGCGTCTCCTCCGATGGATCTGGCTCTTTGCCCGAGGCCAGGCTCCAGCTATTTAAGCCGGGCGGAATCTCGAAACCCTAGCCACACACTCATCCCCCCTTTGCCCGCCGCCAGGCCATCCATTCCTCTTGCTGCTCTCCATCCTGACCCTCTCCGCCATGGCTGGGCAGGAGGAGACTACTGCAGAACCCCGTGTCTAGACACTACAGAAGGTCCAGGCTGGCGAGGGTTCCTCATCTGTAAGTTCACTCTGCTTCCGCTTCATTCATTTTTCCTTTCCTTCGGCTACTTGATTTAGTTGTGAAACGTGAGTAAGCCAGATGGAGTCTCAAAACCCTAGCCACATCCCCTTCCTCCATTTGTCCGCCTCCAGGCCATCCAGTCAACTTGCTATTCTCTATCCTAACACTCTCAAACATGGCTGTGCAGAAGGAGACTACTCTAGAGCACCATGTCCAGTCGCAGGAGGAGATCTCGACTGCCGACGCTTACTCAACTATAAGTTCGCTGTGCTTCGGCTTCATTCATTTTTTATTTCTTTCGACTACTTGATTTAGTTGTGAAACATGGATTATTGTGGTGAGCTTCCTCCTAAGTTGATGAGGGTGTGTCTTGCCATCAATTTGACACCTTGTCCTTTGTCCAGGTGAAGAACCTGTTCAATACTGTGGAAGCTCACCTATCCAACCTCGTGGAGATAAAAAAGAAGTTGAATGATGAGAACAAAGCCATCATTGCACGTCTTATGGATGAGAAGGCGCAGATCGAACTTCAGTGTGACAAGCTGAAGCTGGAATCATATGTTATGAAAAAACAGATCAAAGAACTTCGCACTGAGCAACCAAAAAAGAAGTCTCGCCGGACTAAGTAGACAGCAGCGACCGTGATCTTTGTATCTGAAGCTATTAAGTAGTGCACAAAAAGTTTCTTATTTTGTCTTGCGTTACCTCGTGTTGTCAGTAACTTTAATAACAAATGAGTTTTGGTTTCCTGGGTCACGTTCATTCCAAGTTTATGGGTACAAATGTGAGCATTAACATAATGGACGATTCAAGAGACGTTGTTTTTAAAAGAACGGGTGTGAAGTCTCTGCAGCCAAGGTTCTTTGAACCAACTAGACTCATGTCTTGTGAACTGATGAAGGCGTCGACGTTCCTGCCTTTCTTTGTTTTAGTTTAAAATGATTCTGGCACTACTTCTCTTACACACGGCCACGGGTGTTTACTCTGTGAGGCACGGAATGGCCTATGTGAGAGACACTGTTTTTAAAAGCTTATTTCCTTGCATTTAAAAGCACGGACGTGAACTCCATACGAACACGGTTTCGTACTGAGTTGTGTCATGCTTCTTTCTTGATTCTACGTATATTATTCTATAAAGGCATGGACATTCGTGGCTATCCATATTTCATTGTTAAGGGTCACAAGAACGGGCATACAACCTTCAAAGGAATGGCGTGCTATTATATAGAGTCACGCACAAAGGTTTTCTGTTTGTATTCCGAATGAGTCGATGGACTCGGTCAGAATGAGAGGCACGCACCTGACGCCCATGGAGGCATGGTTTTTCTTACCTAGAGTCACGTATGTGCGTTTATTACGGAATCCTAACAGAATCGGGTTTAGATGTCAACACTTTCTGTTTACTCTATGAGGCACGTAACGACCAATTTGAGAGACAGAAAGAGGCACACATTTATTGGCGCAATTCCACATGACTGGCGACTATGACATAAAGTAGCATAAACATAAAAGACTGAAGGTAGATTGATTTCATTAGTTGGAAGCTCCTTCATGGCTGCACACACCACAAAAACAAACAAAGCCTACATATAGTGCAAAGAGAAAAATAGTTGTTTGACAAGGTTTGCACAAAACGCGAACTCATAAAGTTCACGACAATAAATAACTCCCAAGAACATGAGCAACCATCTCAAGACCTATTTTTCAGCATGCACATCTGAAATGGATCCGTCAAATCCAGATATTCAACACTCCTATCTCTTAAATACTGACGCACGTGGGTGCAACTTGGTGATAATTGAAGACGGGCGTGTTTAGAAGCCTTTTTGTGCCACTTCAAAACCCTTTGTTGCTCTTCGTAAAATACTTCAGTGAACTCTTGGGGAGGGTAGACAAACTTAATGTTGATGCTCTCCAGATCCTTTGCACATAGAACAAAGAACGTCGCAATTTCTTCGTTACCCTGGCAAGGAATATAATCTTCCAGCGTTACTGTCTTCGGACAAATGTCGTGATGTTTGAGAAACTGCCGGTGCATATGACACCATATGTTTTTTTCACAACGACGCCTCAACCGTCCCTAAAATATGACCAGTGCTCGGTGAGGTGGATCTGGAAAAATGGATTATGTCCTGTCAACCCACGAAATGACTTAAATACCGAGGGGCACGGGAGAGGTACAGATTAATCACCTCTCCTTTATTTTTTCTATAAATGGTAGATGCCTGCTCAAAACATTTAATAAAGTCACGGCTTTGATTATACAAGATGCGCTGTTGAACATGCAAACCAGGCACGGGCGAGCCCCTCCGTGCTTTAATTTTTTATGACACACATACATTAAAAGAATCTGTTCCATGTCGGAAGCACTATGCTACAATCATCTTGTCTCTGTGATATATGAAGTAAATGGAATTTGATTCAGATATATTCATATTCATATTGATGCAGAGAAGCACAGAAAGATCCGGAGTAGCATACATAGAGATATTCATAAATAATTTCATAGTACCACACACATTGATTCTCATTCAGATCTTACAAAGAACACCACTTATACATAGATAGGAAGATAGATAAATAGATAGATAGATACATAGAAAAAACAAATCAATCATAACGCTGGAAGAAACAATCCCAGTTTGCCCGAGTAGCTCGATGAGGAGCCATGACTGCTCTTCTCCTCACCCAAGCTGCATGAAGCTCCTTCCGCTTCCATCACGGAAAACAAGCTCGAGCTCTTCATCGCTACACTTCCACATCACCTTATCGGAGAGCCGGCGGTTGTACTCTTGCTCTTTCTTATCCTGGGCGGCCACCTCTTCCCTCTGCATGTGCCTCCTCCACCTCCTCCTCCTCCTCCTCCACTGCTGTGCTGCCGGAGGCCTCACCTCCATGGCCTCTCCCTCCTCCTGTGTTACATCTCCCAAATTAGGATCAGGATCCATCTCTAGGGTTTGATGTGGGTGGTGGCTGATGGAGTGGCTGGGAAAGGGTGGCCGGTGTGGGGAGGCGTTTATATTGACACTGGTGAAGGGATGCAATGACCCATTCCAGAGACGTTGTTCTCAAAAGCACGGGTATGAACTCTCTACAAACATGGTTCTGTATCAAGTAGCCTCATGACTTGTGGACTCATGATAGCGTGGACGTTCGTGGTTGCCTGGCATTCTGTGTTTCAGTGTTTCGGCTCACAGGAACATATGGAAAGCCCACAAAGGCATGGTGTGGTATTATATAGAGTCATGTTCGCTTGGATTTGTGTTCCGAATGATTTCGTCAACTCGTTTAGACGGAGAGGCACATACATGAACCCGTGGAGTCATGGTGTGCTATTACATAGAGTCACGTTCATGCGTTTACTTCAGAAACATAATAGAATTGGATTCAGATGTGAACCCTCACTGTTTACTTTGTGAGGCAATGAATGGATGATCCGAGAGACATTATCCTTAAAAGCATGTGCAAGAACTCTCTACAACCATGGTTCTGTACCAAGGATCCACTGTCAAACGCATGGAAGTAAAGCAATGAGGGCCACACTTTTAGTAGTAGAAAAAGCACTTTATCAGCTGGCGTTGCTCCTTTGTTAGGTGCACAGTAGGGTGGCTGTAGAAGGCACGTTTTTCAAGCACAGAACGAACAACATGATGCCACGACAAGGTCAAAAGCATGGTTGCGAGTCTGCAGTCTCACGGCTAGAATCCTCGAGACGCATTTGGGTGTGGCCTGTTGAGTAGAAACTCGGTTGTGCGGTCACCAGAGGCACTACGTAACGCCCCGCGAAACATGTTTGGTTGACCTATGTGGTGGCTGTCTATGCTTTTAGCTCTTTTCATCTCTCCTGTGTTACAACAGAGACGCATGGTTGTATTCTTACACCATCCAACTTCATAAAGAAAGGGCTGTAAAAATTTACAAGCAAACCTATCGCCCTTATAATATTTTCTCAGCTATGTAATAAAAATACCTAAACAAGCAAAATCCGTTCTGCTTAAATTTATATTGTTTCTACAACTGCACCAAATAAACTTACAAGCCGTTTTTATAACCGCAGTATGAGGATCAGAAACAGTGCAGCGGCTCAAATGGAGATCCATCAGTGCAAGGCTCAACTGCAGCTCCTAAGTGTGTATGGCAGGTACATACGAGAAGCACTGCTCTACCTACAACATAGGCACAGTTGTGCATGCATTCTGTGCATGACAGGTACATATGACAGGAACTGTCGTACATACAACACAGGCACGGTTACACATATAGCGTGCATCTCTCCACTGAAAAATTAAATCTACTTATATCTTTTAACCTTGGTGCCACAGCATTTTATAGTCCTTCGGCCCGTACAAAGCCGCAAAACCCCACATTTCCTTCATGGCTGCATGCAACACAAAAACAAACAAGCCTACACATGGTGCAAAGAGTACAACGGTTGTCTGATAAAGTTTACATAAAACCCTAGCTCAAAAGAATGCAACAAAAAATAACTCCATACACCTGGACAACTGACACAAGGCGTGATTTTAGCATCCAGACCTGAACAGAACCGTCAAATCTAGGTATTCAACACTCCTCTTTCTTAAAAGCGAACGCGCATGGCTACAACTTGATGATAATCTAAGACGAGCACGTTTAGAAGCCCTTCTATGCCACTCCAGAACCCTTTGTTGCTTTTCGTAAAATACTCCCGTGAACTCTACGGGAGGGGAGGTAAACTTAATGGTGATGATCTCCAGATCCTTTTCACTAAGAACAAAGAACATCGCAAATTCAGTGTAACTCTCGGAGCGAACATAATCTTCCAACGATACTGTCTTCAGACAAACATCGTGATGTTTGAGAAACTGCCAGTGCTTACGTCGCCATTTGTTTTTTTCACCACGACAAATCAACGATCCCTAAAATATAAATGATAGGTTGAAAATACTTAGTGTCTATAAAAAGAGATACAGACCATCGAAAAACCAAATGAAACAATTAGTTCTACCACCTCCGTAATAAGAAGTTAGACATAGACTTGTCTATATATGGATGTATCCAACAATAAGTCATGTGTAGATACATGTGCATCAATTCCAGTCAAAATTAAGACAAGCATTTTGAAATGGAACGAGTACTACAGTATGCACATTTCTGAAGATCATCACATCGACAAACAAGTTCTCCAGTTTTGGAAAGCATTGCAACAATTCAACGACGATGTCCACTTTATAATACATGTAGATAAGCAAGGTCTTAACAGATTGACGCATTGTTGTTAGACTGACTGCCTCCAAACCCTTCATGAAAATTAACAGAATATGGATCACAAAACTAATAGAATAAAGGTTGGAATAAATAAAACTTGTTTCCTCAGAAACAAAGTGAAGCTGGAAGTATCGTGACAACTCAATACCTCAAGACACGTGATACGACATGGATACGGTTCAGGCGCAGAGACACCGGTTACCTCCAAGTCCTGACTCTGCATGAAGAATAGAACATAGACCATCAAATTAATAGGAAAAAACATCGGAACAAGTGCAGCTCTATTCCAGTATGAAGGAAAGTTAGTACCTCAAGACACGTTGAGGGAGACACGAACCGGAATTCACCCAACGTCTCTAGTTTAGGTGCAGAGACAACAATTATCGAACAGTCGTTGACCAGACAATCAACAATCAACTGTGGAAGCAAAGGGGCATCCTCAATAGCGAGTTCTCCGTGTGGACAACAAATGCCAATGCTTACAAGGTTAGATGAGTTTATTGTGATGCCAATGCTCTATTGCAAACAAGTAGGAGAGACTCAAGTGCAGGGCAAATAGAGTGGATTATGCTTCGCAATGAGGCATCTGATATATCTACTTCCAAAAGTGAGAGTCTTTTCACTAGTGGTAGCTTAAGCATCCCTACGTAATTGTCTGGTATTTGGCAAAGAACAAAGACGAGGGTGTGGAGAGAGGAGGAAAACCGAAACACGGACTCCGGTGATGAGGGCATAGATGAAGATCATAGATCCAGCAGTCTTACCTCTTGCGTTAGAAATCCTGGGAAGAGGTAGTAGAACTCAAGAACCTGGATATTGTCCAGCTTCCAGGATCGGAGCCAGGCATCAACGATGGAGGGTCTGCACTCGAGGTAGCATGCCGGGATAGAGAGGCAGCTAACCGAGCCAGCATAGCCGGACAGAGTGGATTCCGGAAGACTGACAACATTACCGATAGGATTTCTACAGAGCCGCGTTCAGGAATAGCATTTGCGAACGCGCTCCGTGGTGAAGGCGGACAGCTAAGATATGGTCTCGATATGAACTGTTTCTCTGTCGTTAAAAAGACGAGAGACAGAGATCTCGCGGCAATCGTGATTCAGAGGAGCGATGGGCCACAAAGGACGCCAGCGACGTGCGAGGATTCAAGTACGGATGCCCTCCTTCATGGGAAGACGAGAGATGATCTCACCTAGGATGGCGTTGGCGAGATCGCTGATGCGGTCCACACGACATCCCTCTTCTTCCTCCTCAGATCGAGAGGGAGCACGGTCGCCACTTACATCTCAAGACTTACATCCCCTCTGACCACCAGCACACCACCAGAAGGCTGCGTTGCTGGTGGCGCCACTCTCGACCTCTTGGTGCTATGAGAAGTGCATTCCATCTCCACTTCCATTGCTGGGGTGGCGCCGCCCACGACCAGTGCTCAGTGAGGTGGATCTGGAAAAATGGATTACAACCTGTCAATCCATGAAACAACTTAAATACCCACGACGGGGAGCGGAGGGGTCCAAATTAATTACCTCTTTTTTAGCATGAGGGTCCGGGTTAATTACTACTCGTAACAAGTAAATGGTAGGTTGCTACTTGAAATATTAAATAGAGCCACGACTTTCAAGGTACGAGATGCACGGTTGAACACGCACACCAGGCACGGGCGTGCCCCTCCGTGTTTTAATTATTTACTGCACACATTACTTTGAAGAATCTGTTCGGCGCCTGAAGCACAATTCTACACTAATCTTGCCTTTGTAAGCTGCAAAATTTTCCACGGGCACATTGACAATTAAGTAACTGTAAAGACCGTTTCAAAGTTAAGTAGATTCAAGGCCGTGCCTCTGCCTTGCAGATGATTCTGCCGAAAAGCTCACAGACAAAAGCAAGCAAGTGAAGTGATGGCAGAGCCACGGTTTGTCAAGAACCACACACATGATCATGCCTTCGTAGGAAAGTGATACGAGACGCACTATTCTACCTGTCACACAGGCACAACCATGGCAGACGCATGGTTTGCCACGTACCACACAACGGTCATCAAGTGATACGATGCACACTGTTCTACATGCCACACAGGCACGCCCGTGATTCCACGTGCTTCAGTAGCATGTAAAGACGTGATTCTCTCATAGGAAACTCCGTGAACCTACTGCCAGGCACTATATCCATTTGTGAAACAGAAACACAAACACAACCATGACCCGTTGTGTTTGAAATCTTTGCATCATAGAAGCACGGCGTGAAGGCACATGAGGCACGGTTGGGCACACATCGCAAGCATAGTTATGTACTCTATATTTCAATTACTTACAGACATGCATTCATAATAGAATAGCAGGCGTGAGAACAGGCGAGGCACTGTTACCATGAAAGCCACGGTTATGCGGCCCCAGAAGCACGACCCAGATTCTGTGCTTAAAAATGTTTTCATTGCATAACGGTGGGCATGACCATGCAACCATGAGAGTCACGGTTGAACACTCACCAGTGGCATGGCCGTGGCTGCCTGTGCCCATCAGTTATTTTTATCTCTCTGTCACGCAGTAGAGAAGCATGCTTGTATGCTTACAACATCCACGTTCAAAAATCGACGCGGCTGCGGAAAATAACAAGGAAACATGTGCCTCTGATATTTTTCTCCGACGAGTAAAAATACATGAAGAAGCAAAAGGCGTTATTATTTAAATTTGTTTTGTTTCTATAACTACAGCAAATTAACTTACAAGCCATTCTTATAACCACAACACGAAAAAATAAACAATCGACACCCGCCCGCCCTCCTCACCGATCGCTTGCTATCTCATCGCTCCATCTGTGGCCTTGTTTTTGAATGTTCAGCGATCCATTCATCCTTGTCCACCATTGTGCAACCCCACCCTTGTGCGTAGCTATTCAACCTATTTACCTGTAAAATTAATATACATACATAAAAACAAAGCGAAAGATTGCGGTCATCACTGATTTTTGCTTACGTCCTGTTTAAGTTGCATTATTACCTTTTAATTTTTCTATTCGTACTATTCTCCGGTACCAAAAAGTCACCACTCAGATCTTTCCTTTCTGGAAATGGACTACACAGATTCCGTGCCTTGTCTCGGGCTTCCCTATGCGCATTCTGTGTGCCTGGCTTGTGTGATGTTCGATTCTGGCGTAGATGCAAGACTTTGGTAAATGCTCCATGTTGTCAATGGGGTCGTTGGAGTTGCTGGCGTCTGACATCTTCCTCTTCGGCTTGGAGTGCATTCTCCTGAGCCATTTGATGTCCTCGATGGTGTTGTCGGTGTTGTCGGCCATTTCATTGACCTTGCCCTATTCTCCTGCTGCGATTTCCTCTTCTCCTCTTCAATCCTCATCCTCTCCTGGACTTCTAGGTTTTCTTGGCAGTTTGTTTTCCTGTGACCCATTACTCCACAATGGCCGCACTTGGATGCGGCTTTGTTGCCTTTTGCTTTCTTCTCAGAACCAGCTTTGATTCGATCTCCTTTTTTCATGCCCTTTGAGCCACTCATGGGAGGGTTCTTGAGTGTTCCGGCAAAAATGTCTGTGTATGGTTCCTCAACAAGTGCCGCCATGACTTTTATTTTCATATCTAGTGTACACTCACGCAACACGTTGTATGCCTTCTCTTTTCTGCAAGCATTTGAACAGATATCCGACAACTCAGCATAAGCGAGGCCAAATCTCATAGTTTCATTGTCTTGTGCGGTCATGCTATCACCTTGACTTGTAGATAGAACTTTCAGACTCTCTGATAGATTCTTGGTCCATCTAAGGATGATGAAGGATTTTGGAAGTTGATCGATCATGCCTGTTTGGTCCATCACCTTAAGCACATGGCAGCACTGAATGCCATCCATGCTTATTTTCTTGCAGCTGCAACTGTATATTTCATTTTGCTCATCCACATCTACCCTAAACTCAGACCTGTCAAATTCCTCACCCGGATATGGTTTCCACTCTTCTGTTCTAGGCTCAATAATCCTTTTTAAAAAATACTGCCTCCCCTTTGCCAGGTCAGAGCACTTGTAGTATGTCCGGTTCCGTAGCTCCAGCTGGAATTTCCTGAAAATTTCATTCATGTATACTTCACTTTCTTGTCTCATAATCGGAAAACCCGTCTCTAGTGATGATGTTTTCTCGACTATTCGGTGTCTTTTCCTGTCAAGCGTCGCGAGGCAATTTTGCTGAATCATGTGATATGCACCAACAAACCTTTTTATAGTGTCCTTGTGGTCGAGGTATGTAACATCCCAAATTTTCAATTTGGAATGTTATACATTAGATCATCATGCATATCATATTTTTTGGCATTTTGGTTGTTCCTAGAAAATTCTACGCAACTCAATGACCCACGGAGAGAGTTGGGGATTTCGTTATTTTCATATTTGAGTTTTCTCAAATTTTGAGAATAGGATCATTTGATTTTATTTATTTTATCATCAATTATTTCTATTACAAAAATATGAGAGAGGGAATAAAATGACTTTCCCAAAATAAAGAAATATTGAGGATTTAATAATAAAATCAAATAAGATTTTATTTCGGAGTTTTTCGGTGTTTTATTTGAATTTAGGAAAAATGTGCGTTTTTCAAAATTGCTTTTAGGTCCCAAATAAATGTTCACCTTGTGCGGCTTGATTTTAGAAGCCTGTGAAAATTTATTTCGGAATTTTTGGAGTCCGTTTAGTATTTATTTTTATTTTTCTTCCGAGCGGAATAATTAAAAAAACGAACCGACCTAGGGGCCGTGTCCGACCCGGACTCCCGGCCCACTAGGCTTTATAAGCCGGGGGGGCCAGCCGAAGCCAGCCACCCACGCCCCAACCCTAGCGCCGCCCGCCGCCCCAGCGCCGCCCCAGCGTTCGTCGTTTTTTTCTTTTTCTCGGATTAAATCCGCGATATTCCTGATCGCGATTTCTGATCCGATTTTCGTTTTAGTATAACTTTTCGCTCGTTTATCGGAATCAGGCGATTCAAGCGCCTAGAGTTTCGTCTCAAAACCCTCTATCCGTTTAACCAACTTAAACAAGATTTTGCTACTGTAAAATTTGCCTTAGATCCAGATTACTAGAATGATGTTGTTTTCTTTCGCTGTTTGACTTTCGTTGCTTCGTTTGATTTGATTCTTTTTGCCAACAAGAGTTCTTAAGTTGAACCTTCTGGTTAGATCTCTTATTTTAGTTTTACCCGTGCATTAGATGAGTACTTATTGTATGCTTGTTTGTTTGTCTGCGATAGAATACCGGAGTGCGCCGCCTGTTACTTTGAATCGTTAGCTTTCGCGGATCATCAGCAAGGCAAGTAACACTTTGATCATACCTTTTCTACTACCCAGTTTTATTGCATTAGATCAATCCTCACACATTGCATGATTAGGATCTAATTAAATTGCGGGATGGGAAGTAGATGAGGTAGTACCTATTACCTGTTATTATCAAACCTTTGGGAGTTACTTCTGCGTTTGCTTATTATGCCATGCTATGCTAGTAGACGTGGATTGGGTGAGTGATATCCATGACAGATGTGAGATTTTTAATTAATGGTTTATCTATGGTGGCAACTTAAACACACATCTGGGTGGATTGAGGCACCTGGGTATTCCAGGACTTGCCTGTTTTCTTTTGGACCACCACCCAGGTTCAAAGGGATCATGAGACTATTCATACTAGAAACTTCCGTGTGCAGCCACAAGCTATTATGGGCTCTAGCATAATTACCTAAGTCATGCAAACTCTTACAGTGGTAGACTAGCAGATGTAGGGGATGTAGGTGGTACGGTCTACCCGATCGTAAGGTGCTAGCGCTTCTGAAAGACTATGTCTCGGTCATCCGTCTTCTCAAACACCATGTAGTGCGAGAAACCAAACGGAGGCGATCGAGTCTTGTGGGGAAAAGTGCGCAAACCTCTGCAGAGTGTAATAAACTAATCATGGTTAGCCGTGTCCCCGGTTATGGACATCTTGAGTATCTAGTACTTGGATTATCATGTGAATCTCAACATGTTACTCTAAATTAATTTTGTTGGGTTATGTTTAATGATGATGCTGTAACACCCTCGATGCGACTATAGCTCCCACGTGTCAAGGCATGACTTAGAGACATAATCACATTGAAGGCATATGTTGCAAGTTAGGCAATCTTCACAACATCCCATGTAATATAATAATGAAAGGGGAGATAACATAGTTGGCTTACACTCACCATGTCAATCAAGTACATAAATAACATCACATCATCCAAACACTCAAGGCCCGACTACGGCGCCAAAATAAAAGATAACCCAACAAGCGACACGGTCCCAATCACCCCCAACTGGGCACCACTACTGATCATCGGGAAAAGAAACATAGTAACATTGAGAGTCTTCGTCGAACTCCCACTTGAGCTCAAACTCGTCTCCTGGAACGGAATCATCAGGCCCTGCATCTGGTGTAATAGTAATCTGTGAGCCACAGGGACTCAGCAATCTCGCACCCTCGCGATCAAGACTATTTAAGCTTATAGGTTAAGCAAGGTAAAATATGAGTGGAGCTGCAGCAAGCGACTAGCAAGTATGGTGGCTAGCTTATACGCAAAAGAGAGCGAGAAGAGGAGGCAAAGCGCGAGCGAGAAACTAGAGAACAACCTGTGCAAACATTACTCCAACACCGTGTCCACTTCCCGGACTCCGCCGAGAAGAGGCCATCACGGTAACACACTCGGTTGATTCATTTTAATTAAGTTAAGGTTCAAATTATCTACAACCGGACATTAACAAATTCCCATCTGCCCATAACCGCGGGCACGGCTTTCGAAAGTTCAAATCCCTGCAAGGGAGTCCCAACTTAGCCCATGACAAGCTCTCACGGTCAACGAAGGAATAGACCTCCTCCCAAGACGTTCCGATCAGACTCGTATCTCAGTAATTCAAGACACTTCGACAGGTTAAAACAAGACCAGCAACACCGCCCAAATGTGCCGACAAATCCCGATAGGAGCTGCACATATCTCTTTCTCAGGGCACACTCAGATAGGTCAAGCTACGAGTAAAACCAACCCTCGAGTTTCCCCGAGGTGGCCTCGCAGGCTGCCCGGTTCAGACCAACACTCAGAGGGAGCACTAGCCCGGGGGGGGGGGGTTAAATGAAGATGACCCTTGAGTCTGCAGAACCCAAGGGAAAGAAAAGGCTAGGTGGCAAATGGTAAAACCAAGGTTGGGCATTGCTGGAAAAGATTTAATCAAGGCGAACTATCAAGGGGTTCCCATTATAACCCAACCGCATAAGGAACGCAAAATTCGGGAATATAACACCGATATGACGGAAACTAGGGCGGCAAGAGTGGAACAAAACACTAGGCGAGAGGCCGAGCCTTCCACCCTTTACCAAGTATATAGATGCATTAAGATAACAAGATAATATAATGATATCCCAACAAGTAAATAAATGTTCCAACAAAGAACGGCCTCCAATCTTCACCTGCAACTAGCAACGCTATAAGAGGGGCTGAGCAAAGCGGTAACATAGCCAATCAACGGTTTGCTAGGACATGGTGGGTTAGAGGTTTGACATGGCAATTTGGGAGGCTTGAAAGCAAATGGTAGGCATCATAGCAATGGCAAAGCAAAAGAGTGAGCAAACTAGCATATCAAAGATAGTAGTGATTTTGAGGGTATGATCATCTTGCCTGCACAGTTGTCAGAGTTGACTGGATCCTCGAAAGCAAACTCAACGGGCTCCTTGTTAGCGAACTCGTCTCCCGGCTCTACCCAAACAAGACAAACAAGCAACAAGGATACAATCAACCACGTGCAAGGATCAAGCAATATGATGCAATGATGATATGCTATGCGGGATGCGATGCGGGATGCAAAATGCAAGATATGACAGGAAATGCATGAACCTGGCCTCAACTTGGGAATCCAAGTGTGCCACTAGAAAGATGAGATGAAATCGCTTGAAAACGATATAAAGAACGCCGGAATCAGAGTTACGGTTTGGAAATGGCAAGCGAAACAAAAATGACTCCGGTCTGCGATTTACAGCAAGTAGCCATCTAAATGCAGTGAGATGAACATGCTACAGCACCCAAACATGACAACAAAATACATGGCAGGGATGCATACAAGATGCTTAACAAAAGTCTAGCACTGAGCTATGGCCAAATCATCCATTAACAGGTTCAAACAAGCATGGCAAAAATGCATATGACAAACAGATCCCAGACTTGGTGAAATTAACACTTGTCTGGAATTTCAGATCAGGTAGCCCTCTTCGGAGCAACAAAACTACATGCTACAGGACCTGATCATGGAAAAGTAAAGCATGGCATGGAGATACTCAAAGAGCTTAACAAAATTCCCTTAGTGACCTTGAGCCAAAAGGGATCAGAAAATACAATTGCAAGCATGTGAACATAGCAAAAACATAATCAGTTTTCAGACTTGGTGAAAAACTGACACATGCTGAAATATACCTCAAGTAGGCATGTTTACGAGCTCGATGCACTCACTACGGTGCAAGTCATGGCAAGACAAGCATACATCCATCAAGAAGGCACAAAATTCAAGCTATACATGGCAAGAACAATAGCATAGCATGCACGGAACAACTACAACATCATCGGCAAAATCGCAAACAAGTTGACAAACTGCCCAGATTCACAAAGTAGCAAAAGTAGAGCGCGATTGTCTCAAGCTAGTGTTCTCCATAATTGCAAACAAATACATGGATGGATAGAGCACTACAAGATTAACAAAAATCCTTACTGATCATCCTCAAAAGAGGCACGGATCACTAGGAAACAACATGAACATATGGCAACATGAGATAAACATATCAAGGACTTAGTGGAATTGCTAAGTCCCTGAAAATAGAACTACTAAGTGCACCACTTTGCAAGCTTGCACAAGTCACCACACACATCACAAAAATACATGGGTTGCACCTCTGGAAATATGACAAAACCCTTAACAAAACATATGTAGAACTCAAGGGCATATCATGCACACATTAATCATGGCAAAAATGACAAAAACCTAAATGGAATAGCAGATCTGACAATTATCTCAAGTACCCTCTTCTAACAACATTTCGGGCATCAAGATGAACTCAAATGAAAATGATGCAATGGAATGAAATGATGTAGTCTCTGATATGAACATTTTGATATGCTATATGCATGAATCGCAGCTACGGTTGCAAAGTTACGGAGCTACGAACAGGAGCACTTGGATCTGCAATTTCAGGACTTGGAAGAAAAAATGACCTAGGGTTACTATTCACCCCGATCCAGATCTGGATCCTCATGGTCACTGTAGCGGCGGCGGCGAGCCGAGGAAGAACGGCCGGCGTTCGAGGTGGCCGGCGACGAGGGAACTCCGATCCGGCGAGGGGGGACGCCGGATCCGGTGCGGCAGGAGGCGGAGGCGGCCGCGGGTGGACGTCGAGGTGGCCGCGGCGGCCTAGTGCGGCGGGGCGGCGGGGCCGGCCAGCGGCGGGCGGCTGAGCCCGGCCGAGCGAGGCGGCGGTGGATCGGGGCGGCGCCGGCGGCCGTTGATGGAGGAGATGGCGGCACGGGCGGTGAGGCGTCTCGGCCCGGAACGGCGGCGGGGAGGGCCGGAGATGGGCTCCCGGGCCTGGCGGCGGGGACGGCGGGCGCAGCCAACGGGGCGGCGACACGTGGCAGCGGCGGGCGGTGGCGGACACGTCCGGCCCGAATCGGACGTGTCCGTCGGCAGCAGGTGCAGTTTTTAGGGTTTCGGGGAGGAAGAAGATCCAAAAACTGAGGGGGTCTTTAAATAGCCATAGAGGGAGCTAGGAGAGTCCAAATGAGGTGCGGTTTTCGGTCATGCGATCGTGATCGAACGCTCTAGATGATGGAGTAGAGTTAGGTGGGTTTTTGGGCCAAATTGGAGGGGTGTTGGGCTGCAACACACACGAGGCCTTTTCGGTCCCTCTGTTAACCGTTGGAGTATCAAACGAAGTCCAAATGATACGAAACTTGACAAGCGGTCTATCAGTAGTTAACCAAGGCCGCTTGGCAAGTCTCGGTCCAATCCGGAAATGTTTAATCCCCACACACGAAAGAAAGCTAGAAAAGACCACCGGAGGAGAACGAAGCGCCGGAATGCAAAACGGACAACGGGGAAAATGCTTGAATGCATGAGATGAACACGTATGCAAATGCAATGCACATGATGACATGATATGAGATGCATGACAACGACAACAACACACGGAGACAAAACCCGAACCCAAGGAAATAAAATAACTTAACACCGAAAACGGCAAGAGTTGGAGTACAAATTGGGAAAGTTACATCCGGGATGTTACAGATGCTTAATTGGGATTGAGAATGCTATCAACCATTCTCAATGTTTAACAAACACCATGATAGTTAAATAAATTTATTCCTTTGAAGTAGGGAAAAATTGGCTTTACGCAAAACTGTAACCATAGAGCTTTCCACCAGCCAAATATGCATATAGTATAGCTGTTACATTCCATTACTCTCTCTGTGTTACCTTGCCAGCATATTCCATGTGCTGACCCATTTCGGGCTGCAGCATTAATGTTGCAGACTTTTCAGACGATGATTAAGGAGTTTTAGGTCATGGTTCTATACTCAGTGATGCCATTGGAGTTGATGTACTCACTTATCTTCCAAGCCTTCAGCTATTATCTTTATTAGATGGCCTTAAGCCATATTTATTGTAATAAGTTCTCTGATGAGACACTTGATGTAATAAGTGTGTCATTGCTACTCTGCTATAAATCCTCCGAGTACTGTGTGGTGTCAACATTACTGATCCGGGGATGACACCGGAGCACAGAGATCAGACTATTTGAGGTCTGGTCGCTACAGAGATGGTATCAGAGCACACGCTGACTGTAGGACACGACCACTAAGCTAAAGACCTAGATCACTATTCACTCTCTCCTCTTCCGACCTCTCGTCTTTTCTACTCTTTTAGGATGGCGGATGCAAGGAACAAGTTCACACAACTGGATGAAGATACACCCTTTGGACGTCACTTGAAGGAAGTCACTAGATACCTGAACATAGGAGTACCAAGCTTCACCGGAACCTACAACGCCACTTTACCTGAAGAAGAGCGCTGGATGATTCAAGTTCAAGTTCCAGGAAGGACGTTCATGCCAGTCATTGAGCCCATAGAAGTTTCTTTTGATGCACCAACTTGGAGTCTACGAAAGAGCATGGCAGCTCACATCGCCATGTGACGCATTGGAGAAGTCTACCGCAATGACCTCAAGGATACAATCTACCAGATTTGTGGGCGCCGAGATGAGCACTGGGAGATGATCAACAACCGGAAGGATAGATCAATTCCAGCTTTTATCCAGGAGTTAAACCAGCACATTCGACGACAGGAGAACCAGATGTGCGCCGACATGATAGATCTGAAGAAGGCTAAGACTAGAATCAAGGAACTGGAGGAAGAACTCAAGGCTACACGTGAAGATTATGAAGAGGAAATTGAAGTATTGGTGGATAAGAATGCCGACCTAACTATGAAGCTAGCAGTATTTATGGGAGGCCCTACGCCAGTAAATGAAGACGCAGAACCCCAGGAGATTAGCCCGGAAGACTACATCATCATCGACAGCACCGACTTGGAACCAGATAGTAGCGATGATGACTATGTTGATGAAGCTGGAGCAGATATCATGGAGTCTGCAACTGAAGAATATATTTCTAGTAGACCATCTCATCAGTAGTAGTAGTCCACCATGTAAATACAATAGTCCGAGCACTTTTGCGATAGTTAGATCGATTGTATGCCCTTGTTTGATTGATTGAAGTGAATTGTTTGCTTTTGCCTCATGTGCATATGGGTAGTGTTTTCTCTTTAGACCCCCTCTATTCTTATATCTCATCTTTTCTAAACCCTCAGATGCCTCTGAGACGTGACCCCGGATTTGCCTTTCCACCGGAGCTCACCCAGTTGATCCAGTAGCAGAACACATTGATGCAGTTACTAGTCCAGAATCAGAATCAGGGGAACAACAACAACAACAACCCACCACCACCACCACTTGTTGATCACTTAGCCCGTTTTCTTAGGCTGAATCCGCCGGTGTTTTCCAGTAGCACAAAGCCGATAGTAGCAGATGATTGGCTCCTCAAGACAGCTAGAGAGTTGACCACAGCAGGATGTACGGATGCGGAGAAGGTGAAGTTGGCCGCACATCAGCTTGAAGGACCCGCAGCATCATGGTGGGAGAATTTCACAGCCACCTTCCCTATCGACACTGTCACATGGGACCCGTTTCAGCAGGCTTTTCGTACTGCACATGTTTCAGCAGGAGCTATGGCCATGAAAAAGCATGAGTTTCGCAACTTGCGCCAAGGAGGACGGACAGTTGGCCAGTATGTGGAGGACTTTAGTAAGTTAGCACGTTATGCCCCAGATGACATCGCTACGGATGCAGCTAAGCAGGAGAAGTTTCTAGAAGGACAGAATGATGAGTTGAGCATGCAGTTGATGGTAGCCACCTTCAACAACTACCAGGAGTTGGTAGATCGTGCTCTTATGATTGAAGGGAAGCAGCAGCAAATTGAGAATCGCAAGAGGAAGTATGGACAAGGAAAGTACACTTCAGGAGCTCAGCAGAAATCACGTTTTACCCCTAGACCGGGAGGACACTTTTAGCATACCCAAGGAGGAGGTAGCTCGCACAATCACAATGGCACCAAGAATGGTAATGGCAATGGAGGAAGCAACAGCCAGAATCGCACCAACCCCTCAACCCCAGCCAAGAAGGACTTGAGCCAAGTCACTTGCTTTAAGTGTTCGAAGACCGGACATTATGCCAATGAATGTCCTGAATTACAAAATGGAAATAGCAATGGAAGTTCTGGGAAGAAGCCGAACCCTTTTAACAGGGGACAAGTGAACCACGTTAGCGTGAAGGAGGTTGAAGCTCAGCCCGATGCAGTAATAGGTAAGTTTTTGGTTAAGTCATTTACTTCACTCGTTCTTTTTGATACTGGTGCATCGCATTCATACATCTCAAGGGGATTTGTGGATAAGTATAACCTACCAACCCAAGCCCTTAGGTCACCCATGTTAGTAACCTCGCCCGGAGCAGAGTATGTGGCTAGTCTATTGTGTGATTGATTACCATTAAGGATTGGTAACTATGTTTTTCACTTAGACCTAATAGTATTGGAATCTTAAGGATTGGATGTGATATTAGGCATGGATTGGCTATCAAAGTTTGAAGGGAATATTGAATGTGCTAGTAAGTCAATTTTGCTTACCACCACAGAAGGGAGAAGGATCAAGTATGTATCCCGGCATATGCCAAAGAGGACTCAAGTAAATTGCTTAACAGGAGTTGTGCAGGAGGAAGTACCAGTGGTAAGGGATTTCCCTGATGTATTTCCAGAGGAGTTTCCAGGCATGCCACCGGATAGAGATATTGAGTTTTTGATTGAGCTATTGCCAGGCACAGGTCCAATATTAAAGAGACCATATAGGATGCCAGCAAAGGATTTGGTGGAAATTAAGAAGCAGATTAAGGAGTTACTGGATAAGGGATATATTCGCCCAAGTTCTTCACCTTGGGGATCGCCAGTACTTCTAGTGGAGAAGAAGCATGGATCGTTAAGGATGGTTGTTGATTATCGAGGATTGAATGAAGTAACGATCAAGAACAAGTACCCACTACCAATGATCAACAATCTGTTTGATCGATTGCAAGGAGCTAAGGTATTTTCCAAGATCAATCTGCGATCAGGATACCACCAGTTGAAGATTTGAGAACAGGATATTCCGAAGACAGCTTTTACCACCAGGTATGGGCTGTATGAGTATACCGTTATGTCATTTGGTTTGACTAATGCACCTGCCTATTTTATGAACATGATGAACAAAGTGTTTATGGAGTTTTTGGATAAGTTCGTCGTAGTGTTCATTGATAATATCCTGGTTTATTCAAAGAATGAAGAGGAGCATAAGGAACATTTGCGTTTGGTACTTGGAAAGCTCAGAGAACATCAATTATATGCCAAGTTCAGCAAATGTGAGTTTGGTTGAAGGAAGTAGGATTCCTCGGACACGTTATATCTAGAGAAGGTATAGCAGTTGATCCCACTAAAGTTGAAACCGTGACCAAGTGGGAAGCCCCAACAACAGTTGGAGAGATCCGGAGTTTTCTTGGACTCGCAGGATACTACCGGAGATTTATTGAGAATTTCTCAAAGATTGCAAAGCCTATGACTGAGTTGTTAAAGAAGGATACCAAGTTCATATGGATAGAGGAATGTGAGTCTAGTTTCCAGGAGTTGAAGAAACGTTTGGTTACCTCACCAGTGTTGATTTTGCCAGACCAGACCAAGGATTATGAGGTGTATTGCGGCGCTTCACGTCGAGGACTTGGAGCAGTGCTTATGCAGGAAGGGAGAGTTGTTTCATATGCCTCAAGACAACTGAAGCCTCATGAGTTGAATTATGCTACGCATGATTTGGAGTTAGCAGCCGTAGTGCATGCATTGAAGACATGGAGACATTTCCTCATTGGAAACCATTGTGAGGTGTACACGGATCATAAGAGTTTGAAGTACATTTTCACACAGAAGGAGTTAAATCTCAGACAAAGGAGATGGTTGGAGCTTATCAAGGATTATGACATGAAATTGCATTATCATACTGGAAAGGCTAATGTAGTAGCAGACGCATTAAGCCGCAAGAGCCATGTCAATACGTTAATGACGGGAGAAATACCAAGGGAGTTAGCCTAAAATCTTCGTGAACTATGTTTGGAAATAGTTCCGAGAGGCTATGTAGCAGCATTGGAGATTCAGTCAACTTTGATGGATAGAATCAGAGAAGCTCAGAAAGCTGACAAAGAGATTGCCGCTATAAAGGAGAAACTGAGCAAAGGAAAAGCTAAAGGATTTTGTGAGGATGAGCACGACACCCTATGGTTTGAAGACCGTGTTTACGTGCCCAATGACCCGGAGATCAGGAGGTTGATTTTGCAAGAGGCACATGATTCACCATATTCGATTCACCTAGGTAATACCAAGATGTATTTGGATTTGAAGGATATTTTCTGGTGGACCGGAATGAAGAAGGATATTGCAGAGTATGTAGCAGTTTGTGATGTATGTCAGAGAGTAAAGGTAGAGCATCAGAAGCCAGCAGGATTGTTACAACCATTGCCGATACCCGAATGGAAGTGGGATAAGCTAGGCATGGATTTTATCACGGGATTACCCAGGACTCGTTTAGGCTATGACTCGATTTGGGTTGTAGTTGATCGATTGACGAAAGTAGCTCATTTCATCCCAGTAAAGACCACTTATACCAGTCCTAAGTTGGCAAAGATATACATGACCAGGATCGTATGTCTGCATGGAGTTCCAAGGAGTATCGTATCAGATAGAGGAACCCAGTTTACCTCAAAGTTCTGGAAGTAGTTGCACGAAACTTTGGGAACCAAGCTAGAATTCAGTACAGCTTTTCATCCACAGACAGATGGACAGACCGAGAGAGTCAATCAGATTTTGGAGGATGTGCTGAGAGCTTGTGCGCTAGATTACAGATCTAGTTGGGACGATAATTTGCCATATGCAGAGTTCTCTTACAACAACAGTTATCAAACCAGTTTAAAGATGGCCCCTTTCGAAGCTTTGTACGGAAGGAGGTGCAGGACACCGTTGTCATGGGACGAAGTTGGAGACCGCCAGTTGTTGGACCTGACTTGATTAAAGAGTCTGAACAGAAGGTGAAGTTGATTCGCGATAGGCTCAAGGTAGCCTAGTCCAGACATAAGAGTTATGCGGATTCTAAACACAAGGAGACAGTTTACAAAGTTGGAGATAGAGCTTATCTTCGAGTATCACCATTTCGGTGAACAAAGCGTTTTGGAGTTAAAGGGAAGTTAGCACCACGATTTGTAGGACCATATCGAGTTTTGGAACATATGGGAGAAGTGGCCTACAAGTTGGAATTGCCCGAAGGATTGTCAGGAGTTCATGATGTGTTCCATGTTTCTCAGTTAAAGAAGTGACACGCGGAGATGGCTGACATACCGTTGAGAGACACAGTGCCATTGGAGACTATTCAGTTGGATAACGATTTGACCTACGAGGAGAAACCAGTTAGGATTCTCCAGTTTGCGAGTCGAGTCACTCGCGGCAAGGTTATCAAGTTTTGCAAAGTTCAATGGAGCCACCACTCAGAGGATGAAGCCACCTGGGAGCGAGAGGAAGATTTGCTCAAAGACCATCCTCACCTATTTTCTAGCCAACCCGAATCTCGAGGGCAAGATTCATCTTAAGGGGGGTAGGTTTGTAACATCCCAAGTTTTCAATTTGGAATGTTATGCATTAGAACATCATGCATATCATTTTTTTTTTGCATTTTGGTTGATCCTAGAAAATTCTACACAACTCAATGACCCACGGAGAGAGTTGGGGATTTCGTTATTTTCATATTTGAGTTTTCTCAAATTTTGAGAATAGGATCATTTGATTTTATTTATTTTATCATCAATTATTTCTATTACAAAAATATGAGAGGGGGAATAAAATGACTTTCCCAAAATAAAGAAATATTGAGGATTTAATAATAAAATCAAATAAGATTTTATTTCGGAGTTTTTCGGTGTTTTATTTGAATTTTGGAAAAATGTGCGTTTTTCAAAATTGCTTTTAGGTCCCATATAAATGTTCACCTTGTGCAGCTTGATTTTAGAAGCCCGCGAAAGTTTATTTCGGAATTTTTGGAGTCCGTTTAGTATTTCTTTTTATTTTTCTTTCGAGCGGAATAATTTAAAAAAATGAACCGACCTAGGGGCCGTGTCCGACCCGGACTCCCGGCCCACTAGGCTTTATAAGCCGGGGGGGAGGCCCAGCCGAAGCCAGCCACCCGCGCCCCAACCCTAGCGCCGCCCGCCGCCCTAGCGCCGCCGTCCCGCCGCCGCCGCCGCGCCGCCTCGCCGCGCCGCCACCCGCTGCCGCCGCCGCTGCACGTCACCCGAGGTTCGCCGCCGCCTCGTTTTCCATGCCGTCGTAAAAAAAAAATCGGCGTTCGTCGTTTTTTTTCTTTTTCTCGGATTAAATCCCCAATTTTTCTGATCGTGATTTCTGATCTGATTTTCGTTTTAGTATAACTTTTCGCTCGTTTATCAGAATCAGGCGATTCAAGCGCCCAGAGTTTCGTCTCGAAACCCTCTATCCGTTTAACTAACTTAAGCAAGATTTTGCTACCGTAAAATTTGCCTTAGATCCAGATTACTAGAATGATGTTGTTTTCTTTTGTCGTTTGACTTTCGTTGCTTCGTTTGATTTGATTCTTTTTGCCAACCGGAGTTCTTAAGTTGAACCTTCTGGTTAGATCTCTTATTTGAGTTTTACCCGTGCATTAGATGAGTACTTATTGTATGCTTGTTTGTTTGTCTACGATAGAATACCCGGAATGCGCCGCCTGTTACTTCGAATCGTTAGCTTTCGCGGATCATCAACAAGGCAAGTAACACTTTGATCATACCTTTTCTACTACCCAGTTTTATTGCATTAGATCAATCCTCACACATTGCATGATTAGGATCCAATTAAATTGTGGGATGGGAAGTAGATGAGGCAGTACCTATTACCTGTTATTATCAAACCTTTGGGAGTTACTTCTGCGTGTGCTTATTATGCCATGATATGCTAGTAGACGTGGATTGGGTGAGTGATATCCATGACAGATGTGAGATTGTTAATTAATGGTTTATCTAAGGTGGCAACTTAAACACACATCTGGGTGGATTGAGGCACCTGGGTATTCCAGGACTTGCCTGTTTTCTTTTGGACTGCCACCCAGGTTCAAAGGGGTCATGAGACTATTCGTACTAGAAACTTCCGTGTGCAGCCACAAGCTATTATGGGCTCTAGCATAGTTGACTAAGTCGTGTGAACTCTTACAGTGGTATACTAGCAGATGTAGTGGATGTAGGTGGTACGGTCTACCCAATCTTAAGGTGCTAGCGCTTCTGAAAGACTATGTCTCGGTCCTCCGTCTTCTCAAACACCATGTAGTGCGAGAAACCAAACAGAGGCGATCGAGTCTTGTGGGGAAAAGTGCGCAAACCTCTGCAGAGTGTAATAAACTAATCATGGTTAGCTGTGTCCCCGGTTATGGACATCTTGTGTATCTAGTACTTGGATTATCATGTGAATCTCAACATGTTACTCTAAATTAATTTTGTTGGGTTATGTTTAATGATGATGCTTAATTGGGATTGAGAATGCTGTCAACCATTCTCAATGTTTAACAACCACCATGATAGTTAAATAAATTTATTCCTTTGAAGTAGGGAAAAATTGGCTTTACGCAAAACTGTAACCATAGAGCTTTCCACCAGCCAAATATGCATATAGTATAGCTGTTACATTCCATTACTCTCTATTTGTTACCTTGCCAGCATATTCCATGTGATGACCCGTTTCGGGCTGCAACGTTAATGTTGCAGACTTTTCAAACGATGATTAAGGAGTTTTTGGTCGTGGTTCTATACTTAGTGATGCCGTTGGAGTTGATGGACTCACTTATCTTCCAAGCCTTCCGTTGTTATCGTTATTAGATGGCCTTAAGCCATATTTATTGTAATAAGTTCTCCGATGAGACACTCAATGTAATAAGTGTGTGATTGCTACTCTGCTATAAATCCTCCGAGTACTGTGTGGTGTCAGCATTACTGATCCAGGGATGACACCGGAGCACAGAGATCAGACTATTTGAGGTCTGGTCGCTACAACGTAATTCTTCCACATCGAATGTGTGCTCTCACTGTGAGTGGTTGTTGACGAGAAAGGATAGAAGCAGTCCTTGAAGTAGGCCGGCACCCAGAAATTTAGTAACATGAAATTTTCTACCACCATATTTTCCTCTCTCATAATAATTACATGTAGGATCATAATCAAATACAACAATATAGCTATCACAAAACATATTCTTAACACGATCCACATGTATGAAAAGTTGACACTCTTCCAAAATAGTGGGATTAACATTAACTAAAGTCATGACCTCTCCAAACCCACTTTTACCAAAAACTTCATAAGATAGAACATTCTCCAAATATGTGGGATCTAAAGTTGACACTCTTCCAAACCCACTTTCAATATTATTTCAAACATCATTATCAATCTCATATTCATCATGGGGCTTAAATAAATTTTCAAGATCATAAGAAGAATCACCCCAATCATGATCATTGCAACAAGTAGTAGACATAGCAAAACAAGCATCCCCAAGCTTAGGGTTTTGCATATTATAAGCACAATTGACATTAATAGAATTTATACTATCATCATTGCAATCATGCTTTTCATTCAAAGATCCATTGTGAATCACCCCATAAAGTACTTCATCACAATTTTCAGATTCACGAATTTCAAACAAAACTTAATAAAGATAATCTAGTGCACAAAACTCACTAGCAATTGGTTCATCATAATTGGATCTCTTAAAAAGATTAGCAAGTGGTTGAGGATCCATAGATCTTAGGTTCTCTGTTTAGCAATAAATAAACAACTATTCCAACCAAACGAGCAAACGATCCAAGTAGGATATCAAAGCAAACGAAAAGACGAATAGAAGAGCGGTGAATAAAACGGCAAAGGTGAAGTGGGGGAGAGGAAAACGAGAGGCAAATGGGAAATAGTGTAATGCGAGGGATAAGAGTTGTGATGGGTACTTGGTATGTCTTGACTTGGCGTAGATCTGCCCGACAACGGTGCCAGAAATCCTTCTTGCTACCTCTTGAGCACTGCGTTGGTTTTCCCTTGAAGAGGAAAGGGTGATGAAGCAAAGTAGCGTAAGTATTTCCCTCAGTTTTTGAGAACAAAGGTATCAATCAGGTAGGAGACCACGCGCGAGTCACCTCGTACCTACACAAACAAATAAGAACCTCGCAACCAACATGACAAAGGGGTTGTCAATCCCTTCACGGCCACTTGCAAGAGTGAGATCTGATAGAGATAAAAATAATAAGATAATTTTTTTTGGTATTTTTATGATATAGATTGAAAGTAAAGATTGCAAAATAAAATATATGGAAACTTGTATGATAGAGAATAGACCCGGGGGCCATATGTTTCACTAGTGGCTTCTCTCCAGATAGCATAAGTATTACGGTGAGTGAACAAATTACTATCGAGCAATTGATAGAAAAGCGAATAATTATGAGAATATCTAGGTATGATCATGTATATAGGCATCACGTCCGTGACAAGTAGACTGACTCCTGACTGCATCTACTACTATTACTCCACACATCGATCGCTATCCAGCATGCATCTAGAGTATTAAGTTCATAAGAACAGAGTAACGCCTTAAGCAAGATGACATGATGTAGAGGGATAAACTCATGCAAGATGATATAAACCCCATCTTTTTATCCACAATGGCAACAATACAATACATGTCGTTTCCCTTTCTGTCATTGGGATCAAGCACCGCAAGATTGAACCCAAAGCTAAGCACTTCTCCCATTGCAAGAAAGATCAATCTAGTAGGCCAAACCAAACTGATAATTCGAAGAGACTTGCAAAGATAAACCAATCATACATAAAAGAATTCAGAGAAGATTCAAATATTGTTCATAGATAAACTTGATCATAAACCCACAATTCATCGAACCTCGACAAACACACCACAAAAGAAGATTACATCGAATAGATCTCCAAGAGAATCGAGGAGAACTTTGTATTGAGATCCAAAGAGAGATAAGAAGCCATCTAGCTACTAGCTATGGACCCGAAGGTCTGAGGTAAACTACTCACACATCATCGGAGGGGCCATGGAGTTGATGTAGAGGCCCTCCGTGATCAATGCCCCCACTGGCGGAGCTCTGGAAAAGGCCCCAAGATGGGATCTCTTGGGTATAGAAGGTTTCGGCGATGGAAATAGGGTTTCATGGTGCTCTTGGATGCTTGCGGGGTATATGAATATATATAGGAGGAAGAAGTAGGTTGGTGGAGCAACGAGGGGCCCACGAGGGTGGAGGGCGCACCTAGGGGGGTGGGCGGGCCCCCTGCCTCGTGGCCTCCTTGATTGTTTCTTGATGTCCACTCCAAGTCCCCTGGATTAGGTTTGTTCCAAAAATCATGCTTTCGAAGGTTTCATTCTATTTGGACTCTGTTTGATATTCCTTTTCCGTGAAACACTGAAATAGGCAAAAAAACAACAATTTGGGATGGGCCTCCGGTCAATAGGTTAGTCCCAAAAATAATATAAAAGTGTAAAATAAAGCCCCTTATCGTCAAAAACAGATAATATAATAGGATGGAACAATAAAAAATTATACATACGTTGGAGACGTATCAAGGCACGGTCCCGAAGAACACAAAGACAGGAAACTGAAATGTTGCCTCGTACGTTAGCAGACATGCCTCTCTTGTGCGAATGTGTAAAACACAACAATACAAACACAAACAAATGGCGTGAATATAAGCCGAACACAAAACATGCTTCTCCCAAACAATACATATGCACCATTTCAACGGGTTCTATAAATGTACATAAACTCGCGCAAACGTCAGTATAGAACTTGTAACACAAAAAACATAAAAAATTACATTCCCATAACACGAGACAAGCCAAACATGATACTGTGAAAATAAAAAAAAACCAAAATCCCAAAGAAAACAGAACTCCACAGGACTGAACTAAAAGTACTCATTAATTATACAAAAAAGAAATGAAAGTCTTCCAGGAGTCCATTCTTCTCACAAACGTCGACACAAATGTCCACGGTGACCATTCTACTCAGTTGGAGTTGTCCTCGGAAACATCCGCGACGCCTGCGGTCGGGAAGACAACGAGGATGCATCATGTCCTTCATCAACAGAACTCGGCGGTAGAGCTCATAGCTGACATACCCATCCTAAAACAAAAAGCAGATGAGAATGAAGATATAGGTAAAGGGGAAAGTACTATTGTTGCAATAAAAAAAATAAAGACAGAAAAATGAAATTTTCACTTACAATTGCCGCATATTTCAGGTGGTCAAGGGAAAGCGGCTTCCATTCCCAGTTTTCATGCTGACCTTTTGGAAAAAAATCATCTTCATAGTCAAGTAAGATTTGTCTATGACGGCTCCTGCCAAATCTGCCATGGAATCCCTTAGATCGCCTCCTTTTACCATGAGCTCCTCTTGAAGGTCGATGTGACACTCTCTTGGGATTTTGAGGAAACTTTTTGCGAGAACATCTCTATCGTTCCTGATGTTGACACTAGCGAAATTATACCTTTGTTCCAAAGGAAATCCTTCAGAGTAGCGCACTCCATCCTGGCCTTGCACAAGTGATAGATAAGAACATGCTTGCGCATCGCCACTTGCATGACGTCGACTTTTCTGCTCCAATAAAAATAATCCTCTCGTGTGTACTCCAGATCTAGACCAACAAACTTGTACCTGTCCTCACACATCCATTCCTCATAAAGAGAAAGAATCTCCTCCACCTTGTAGGGCTCATTGGTGTACAACACCTCGAGCTTGTTATTACCGTCGGCATCTATAAAGAGACGCTCAGTAGTGTTCCTGAAGTCGTCCATGGAAAAGAGGGTGAGAGTGTCAATAGAGTTTGACTGTCCTTCTCCGGCGTCACTCGTACATGGCGAGGATGATGAGATCTACCTGCATTCTCTGGTGAGAATAACACGCGATAACCTCCCGGAATAGACCACTTTTTAACCTTGGAGAGAGACGACTTAGTTACCATGCGCCCATTAAATTGCATTGGGAATGATGAATGGACAGTTGTGCTTCTGTAGCTTGTGAAACCACGCACTTCAGAAGTCATGGCTGTCACGCTGTAATTAAGGAGCCTGTAGGTTAACTCTAGCACGGTATCTGGCACAATGAATACTAACAATAAATAGCCATCCCATCGGTCACCAGCACATATTTTGACCGAGAGAAGAATGCAAGGAGGCAAACGATGACTCTGTCGTCCAACCCAGACCTTTGGAGTACAAATACTACACGGGGAGTGAACAAAAATAGAAGCATGGTTCGACTAGCACAAAAGCCACACGCGTGCCTCCACTTTGTTAAAGAAAAACCTCTATGTCTGCGTACCACCAAAAACATTGCCAAAAGAAAAGCACGCCCATGCTTCTGACATACATATAACCATGGTCTATCATACATATTCCTTCGAACCTTGATGGTTTTTCCGGAACCCATGATCCGACACTATGTGATTTACACCCAAAGAGTGATCATGTTTTGCTTGTCAGAGAAGTTTAGTCAACGGGTCTGCCACATCCAGAGCCATATGTATTTTGCAAATTTTCTATGTCTACAATGTTGTGCACGGAGCTACTCTAGCTAATCACTCCCACTTTCAATATATATCTAGATCGAGACATAGAGTCATCCAGATCGGTGTCAAAGCTTGCATTGATGTAATTCATTACGACGAACTCTTTGTCACCACCATAACCGAGAAACATTTCCTTACTCCACTAAGGATAATTTTGACCGCTGTTTAGTGATCCACTCCTGGATCACTATTGTACCCTCTTGCCAAACTCATGGTGAGGTACACAATAGGTCTGGTACACAACATAGAATACTTTATAGAACCTATGGCTGAGGCATAGGGAATGACTTTTCATTCTCTTTTTATTTTCTGCCATGGTTGGGTTTTGAGTCTTTACTCAACTTCACACCTTGCAACACAGGCAAGAACTCCTTCTTTGACTATTCCATTTTGAAACTACTTCAAAATTTCGTCAAGGTATGTACTCATTGAAATTTTTATCAAGTGTCTTGTTCTATCTCTATAGATCGTGATGCTCAATATGTAAGCAGCTTCACCAAGGTCTTTCTTTGAAAACTCCTTTTAAACACTCCTTTATGCATTCCAGAAAATTCTACATTATTTCCAATTAACAATATGTCATTCACATACACTTATCAGAAATGTTGTAGTGCTCCCACTCACTTTCTTGTAAATACAGGCTTCACCGCAAGTCTGTATAAAACTATATGCTTTGATCAACTCATCAAAGCGTATATTCAAACTCTGAGATGTTTGCACCAGTCCATAGATGGATCGCTGGAGCTTGCACACTTTGTTAGCACCTTTAGGATCAACAAAACTTTCTTGTTGTATCATATACAATTCTTATTTAAGAAATCCATTAAGGAAAGCAGATTTGACATCCATTTGCCAGATTTCATAAAATGTGGCAATTGCTAACATGATTCGGACAGGCTTAAGCATCGCTATGAGTGAGAAAATCACATCGTAGTCAACACCTTGAAGTTGTCGAAAACTTTTTGTGATAAATTCAAGCTTTGTAGATAGTAACACTACTATCAGCGTCCGTCTTCCTCTTGAAGATCCATTTATTCTCTATGGATTGCCGATCATCGGGCAAGTCAACCAAAGTCCACACTTTGTTCTCATACATGGATCCCATCTTAGATTTCATGGCCCCAAGCCATTTTGCGAAATCTGGGCTCATCATCGCTTCCTCATAGTTTGTAGGTTCATCATGGTCAAGTAACATGACCTCCAGAATAGGATTACCATACCACTCTGGTGCGGATCTTACTATGGTTGACCTACGAGGTTCGGTAGTAACTTGATCAGAAGTTTCATGATCATCATAATTAGCTTCCTGACTAATTGGTGTAGGAATCACTGGAACTGATTTCTGTGATGAACTACTTTCCAATAAGGGAGCAGGTACAATTACCTCATCAAGTTCTACTTTTCTCCCACTCACTTCCTTCAAGAAAAACTCCTTCTCTAGAAAGGATCCATTCTTAGCAACGAATATCTTGCCTTCGGATCTGTGAGAGAAGGTGTACCCAACAGTCTCCTTTGGGTATCCTATGAAGACATATTTCTCCAATTTGGGTTCGAGCTTATCAGGTTGAAGCTTTTTCACATAAGCATCGCAGCCCAAACTTTAAGAAATGTCAACTTGGGTTTCTTGCCAAACCACAGTTCATAAGGTGTCGTCTCAACGGATTTCGATGGTGCCCTATTTAACGTGAATGCAGCCGTCTCTAAAGCATAACCCCAAAATGATAGCAGTAAATCAGTAAGAGACATCATAGATCGCAGCATATTATCTAATAAAGTGCATTTACGACGTTTAGACACACCATTACGCTGTGGTGTTATAGGTGGCGTGAGTTGCGAAACTATTCTGCATTGTTTCAAATGAAGACCAAACTCATAACTCAAATATTCACCTCCACGATCCGATCGTAGAAACTTAATTTTCTTATTACGATGATTTTCCACTTCACTCTGAAATTCTTTGAACTTTTCAAATGTTTCAAACATATGTTTCATCAAGTAGACATACCCATATCTGCTCAAATCATCTGTGAAGGTCAGAAAGTAACGATACCCACCACGAGCATCAACACTCACCGGTCCACATACATCAGTATGTATTATTTCCAATAAGTCTGTTTCGCGTTCCATTGTTCCGGAGAACGGAGTCTTACTCATCTTGCCAATGAGGCACGGTTCGCAAGCATCAAGTGATTCATAATCAAGTGACTCCAAAAGCCCATCGGCATGGAGTTTCTTCATGCATTTTACACCAATATGACCTAAACGGCAGTGCCACAAATAAGTTGCACTATCATTATTAAACTTATATATTTTGGCTTCAATACTATCAATATGTGTATCACTACTATCAAGATTTAGTAAAAATAGACCACTCATCAAGGGTGCATGACCATAAAAGGTATTACTCATATAAATATAACAACCATTATTCTCTGATTTAAATGAATAATCGTCTTGCATCAAACAAGATCCAGATATAATGTTCATACTTAACGCTGGCACCAAATAAAAATTATTTAGGTCTAAAACTAATCCCGAAGGTAGATGTCGAGGTAGCGTGCCAACGGCGATCACATCGACTTTGGAACCATTTCCCACGCGCATGGTCACCTCGTCCTTAGCCAATCTTCGCTTAATCCGTAGCCCGTGTTTTGAGTTGCAAATATTAGCAACAAAACTAGTATAAAATACCCAGACGCTACTGCGAGCATTAGTAAGGTACACATCAGTAACATGTATATCAAATATACCTTTAACTTTGCCATCCTTCTTATCCGCCAAATACTTGGGGCAGTTCCGCTTCCAGTGGACAGTCCCTTTGCAGTAGAAGCACTCAGTCTCAGGCTTAGGTCCAGACTTGGGCTTCTTCACTTGAGCAGCAACTTGCTTGCCGTTCTTCTTGAAGTTCCCCTTCTTCCCTTTGCCCTTCTTCTTGAAACTGGTGGTCTTGTTGACCATCAACACTTGATGCTCCTTCTTGATTTCTACCTCCGCAGCCTTCAGCATCGCGAAGAGCTTGGGACTGGTCTTATCTATCCCTTGCATATTATAGTTCATCACAAAGCTTTTGTAGCTTGCTGGTAGTGATTGAAGAACTCTGTCAATGACACTATCAACTGGAATATTAACTCCCAGCTGATCAAGTGATTGTGGTACCCAGACATTCTGAGTATGTGCTCACTGAGAGAACTATTCTCCTCCATTTTGCACCTGTAGAACTTATTGGAGACTTCATATCTCTCAATCCTGGCATTTGCTTGAAATATTAACTTCAACTCCTGGAACATCTCATATGCTCCATGACGTTCCAAACGTCGTTGAAGTCCCGGTTCTAAGCCGTAAAGCACAACAGACTGAACTATCGAGTAGTCATCAGCTTTGCTCTGCCAGGTGTTCATAACATCTGGAGTTGCTCCTGCAGCGGGTTTGGCACCTAGTGGTGCTCCCAAGACGTAATTCTTCTATGCAGCAATGAGAATAATACTCAAGTTACGGACCCAGTTCGTGTAGTTGCTATCATCATCTTTCAACTTAGCTTTCTTTAGGAACGCATTAAAATTCAACAGAACAACAACACGGGCCATTTATCTACATCAATATAGACATGGAAAATACTATCAGGTACTATGTTCATGATAAACTAAAGTTCAATTAATCATATTACTTAAGAACTCCCACTTAGATAGACATCCCTCTAATCCTCTAAGTGATCACATGATCCATATCAACTAAACCATGTCCGATCATCACATGAGATGGAGTAGTTTACAATAGTGAACATCACTATGTTGATCATATCTACTATATGATTCACGCTCGACCTTTTGGTCTCAGTGTTCCGAGGCCATATCTGCATATGCTAGGCTCGTCAAGTTTAACCCGCGTATTCTTCTTGTGAAAAACTGGCTTGCACCCGTTGTGAACATAGAGTTTATCACACCTGATCATCACATGGTGTCTCGGCACGACGAACTGTAGCAACGGTGCATACTCAGGGAGAACACTTATACCTTGAAATTTAGTGAGAGATCATCTTATAATGCTACCGCTGTACTAAGCAAAATAAGATGCATAAAGGATAAACATCACATGCAATCAATATAAGTGATATGATATGGCCATCATCATCTTGTGCCTTTGATCTCCATCTCCAAACCACCGTCATGATCACCATCGTCATCGCCTTGACACCTTGATCTCCATCGCAGCATCGTTGTCGTCTCGCCAACTATTGCTTCCACGACTATCACTACCGCTTAGTGATAAAGTAAAGCAATTACATGGCGATTGCATTTCATACGATAAAGTGACAACTATATGGCTCCTAACAGTTGCCAATAACCGTGTTACAAAACATGATAATCTCATACGACAATTTATATAATCATGTCTTGACCATAGCACATCACAACATGCCCGTAAAAAACAAGTCAGACATCCTCGACTTTGTTGTTGCAAGTTTTACATGGCTGCTACGGTCTTAGCAAGAACCGTTCTTACCTACGCATCAAAAACCACAACGCGGTATAGTGATTGCTTTTTGATCTTCAGAAAGAACCCTGTTCATTGAATCTAATTCAACTGAAGTTGGAGAAACTCACATTCGCCAGCCACCTGTGTGCAAAGCACGTCGGTAGAACTAGTCTCATGAACGCGATCATGTAATGTCGGTCCGAGCCGCTTCATCCAACAATACCGCCGAATCAAGAAACAACTAGTGATGGCAAGCAATATGTATATACCCACGCCCACAACTCCTTTGTGTTCTACTCGTGCATATAACATCTACGCATAGACCTGGCTCTGATGCCACAGTTGGGGAACGCAGTATTTCAAAAAATTTCTACTATCACGCAAGATCTATCTAGGAGATGCATATCAACGAGAGGGGAGAGTGTGTCTACATACCCTCGTAGACCGAAAGAGGAAGCGTTTATCAACGCAGTTGATGTATTCGTACACCTTCACGATCCATCCCGATCAAATACGGAATGTACGGCACCTCCATGTTCAGCACACGTTCAGCTCGATGACGTCCTCGCCTTCTTGATCCAGAAGAGGGGCGAAGTAGTAGATGAGTTCCGGCAGCACGATGACGTGGTGACAGTGTTGGTGAAGAACAATCTCCGCAGGGCTTCGCCTAAGCACTACGAAAACTATGACAGATGATAAACTAAAGGGGATGGGGTTGCCGGCACACGGCTTGGTGTTTCTTGATGTGTCTTGGGTGCTAGCCCTACCCCTATATTTATATGTTGAGCCTTGGGGTCGAAACTTGGAGTAAAATCCTACACAAAGTCGGTTTCACCCGAAAGGCAAGAGTCCTTCTCGAACTCCAGGACCAGACGCTAGGGTTCCCGGCGTCTGGCCCCAGACGCCAGGGACCCTGGCGTCTGGCCCCTGGACTCCGCAATACTTCCTTTTGCGCTTTCCAAAAACCTTGTGGGCTTTCCCCTTTGGCCCAAATAAAGTGTTCTCCTTTCGGTGAATTCCGGAACCCTTCCGGAGACCAAACACTCTTATCCCATATATAAATCTTTATATCCGGACCATTCTGGAGTTCCTCATCATGTCCGTGATCTTATCCGAGACTCCGAAAAACATTCGGTCACCAACATACATAACTCATATAATACTATATTGTCAACGAACGTTAAGCGTGTGGACCCTACGGGTTTGAGAACTATGTAGACATGTCCGAGACATCTCTCTGGTCAATAACCAATAGCGGAACCTAGATGCCCATATTTGCTCCTACATGTTCTACGAAGATCTGTATCGGTCGAACCGCATAACAACATATGTTGTTCCCTTTGTCATCGATATGTTACTTGCCCGAGATTCAATCGTCGGTATTATCATACCTAGTTCAATCTCGTTACCGGCAAGTCTCTTTACTCGTTCCGTAATGCATCATCCCATGACTAGTGATGTGCATTACCGATAGGGCCTAGAGTTACCTCTCCGATACACGGAGTGACAAATCCTAATCTCGATCTATGCCAACTCAACAAACACCATCGGAGACACCTGTAGAGCATCTTTATAATCACCCAGTTATGTTGTGATGTTTGATAGCACACAAGGTGTTACTCCAGAGCATAATCTCATAGTCATAGGAACATGTATAAGTCATGAAGAAATCAATTGCAATAGACTAAATCGTCATAGTGCTAAGCTAACGGATGGGTCTTGTCCATCACATCATTCTCTAATGATGTGATCCCGTTCATCAAATGACAACACATGTCTATGTTTAGGAAACTTAACCATCTTTGATAAACGAGCTAGTCAAGTAGAGGCATACTAGGGACACTCTGTTTGTCTATGTATTGACACATGTACTAAGTTTTTGCTTAATACAATTCTAGCATGAATAATGAACATTTAACATGATATAAGGAAATATAATAACTTTATTATTGCCTCTAGGGCATATTTCCTTCAGTTCCGTCGTGTCTCCGACAGCGACAAACGGATGTGGGCGATCTCTGCCCGCCGTTCAGCCCCGGTGGGCACTGAGGGTACCGGTACGCTGCCGGCGCTCAACTTCCAAGAGCCCGGCACCTGCATGTCTAGGGGCACCGGATAGTGAGCCTCGTAGAGGAGGTGCACCTCGTTCTCATGGAGATGGCGTCGGCCGAAGCCGTTCGCTGCCGCGACATCGTCGGGGTACCGCTCAGCCATTGCTCGTCGGCGGGGAAGAGGGGGGAGAGGTGCTTCTACGGTGAGACAAGGTGAGAGAGAAGGCGAGTTGTGGCGGCTGTGGCGTTAACCAGCAGGGAAGTCGGCTTTTTTAGCTGAAGCAGGGCAGCGAGAACCTGCATGCCGGGTGACACGTGGTGGGAGAAGGCGGGATGCGCATCGCGGCGCCTTCACTTCGCCGCCCATGAGGCATCAATGGACGCCGACCAGTGCGGCAACACGACAGCCTTGGCATTGATTCCTGCAGGAACCGAGGCGATGAGGACGATGAAGCGGTGTGTCGCTGACTCGGTGGGCCCATTCCCATTTGCGCCAAAATCGGTTTCCCTGGCGCCCTCGAGTGCCCCCAACGTGCCGGGTTCGGCTTGGGTCCGCCGATGCCAGTTTTGGCCCAAACCGGCGAAAAAGGGCTCCTGGGGGCGCGACTGAGCCATTTTTTGGGCGCCGACGATAAAGAATGGCCTAGGGGCCTGTTGGGGGTGCAGCTGGAGATGCTCTTAGGATGTGTTCCCATGCGCTCGTTGGAGATATTAAAGATCCCATTGTGTACCTGAAGGATCAATGACTTCTCGGCATGGAGAGCTGATAGATGGGTCAAATTCTCTGTGGGTTCAGTTTACAAGCTGTTGACGAAGACAATGATTCAGAGGGAAAATTGACTGGAAAATGTTGAGGGCCCGTCGGACACAAGTGATGAGGAGATAAAGTGGACATTAATATGGCAGATGAGAGTTCCGTCGAAACTAAAGGACTTTCTCTGACACATATGCCATGACTCTTTGCCAACTTCTAGTATGTTGAATCATCGCAATATGACTACCACATTAGTGTGTTCTATCTGCTCGTGTCGGATTCAGGGTTTGGCAAACCCTTAAGAGGTTCGAACTCTAGGGTGCGTGCAAAGAACTCGTCCTCCCCAGTCTGCCTACTCGCTAATCTCACTACCTAGATCGATGAATTGGATGATCAAAAGACACAACAGTTTACCCAGGCTCAGGCCACCTTGTGGTGTAAAACCCTACTCCTGCTTTGTGGTGGATTGGCCTCGAAGGGCTAAGGATGAACTAGTACATTGGAGAATAGCCTCAAGAGGAGAGGTGTTCTTATGCTCGATGAGCTGGTGGGTGAGAGGATCATTTGGATGATCCGTCCTCTTCTATGGTGCTGACTAAGTCCTATTTATAGTGGCCTTGGTCCTCTTCCCAAATGTAAGGCGGGAAGGGATCCCACCATGGCGAAATTTGAAGGGAGACAAATAGTACATGCTATCCTGACAAAAGTAGTCTTTGCCTGCCAAAGGCTCCTGGTCGTGATGCCGTGGTGGGCTCAACGACGACCTCCGCTCTGCCGTCCTGGCGGTCTTGGTCTTGTTGCATCGAAATGGAAACATTTACTTGATTCCTCGGGACTCTGTGCATGCGCTTGCCTCCTTAGCACCAAAGAGGAAACTTGTACACTGCGCCTGCTGGCGCCTGTCTGGCCTTGGTCATCACGGCTCACGTCATCCAAACCTCGCGAGGTGCACCTTGCATAGATATCTCCACTCCTCGGGAGCCAGCCTGGGGAGGCCGTCCCTCGAGGAGGTCTTGATGTCGTCCTCCTCGCGAGGCTTGGCCCCTGGGGAGGGTCTTGGGTTGTTGATCCTGAAGCTGGGCCGCACCAGGCCGCCGATGGAGCCACGTCATGGGCGTAGGCAGGCAAGTCTGGGCACCCCCGGTCCCAGGACGCCGATAGTAGCCCTCGGGCCCAAGGCGTGCTCGAACTTGGCTTCTAGGCGAAGCCAGGGGGAAAGTGCAAAGCACCCAAGGCCCTAACCGCCTGCGGCCTCGGTTGACGTGTGGCGATTGATGAGACATGGGCGTCTCCGCTTCCCCATGCTTCCTCGACAACTGCTCGACTTGACGAGGCTCTGCTACATGTAGAAGAAAACCATTATTGTATGTGATCATGGAGGCCAGTGATTGGCCTCCTCCTTGCTATAAATGGGGGAGGCTGTCGGAGTTCGGGTTCCGGCAAAACCCTTGAGGTTCGAACACTTGGGTGTGCATGAAGATCTCTCCCCCTCTCTAGCTCGCACACATCATGAGCTCACGGCCTAGCTCGACGAACCCAAAAAACAAGAGATACAAGAGTTTATACTGGTTCGGGATGTGGTGTAATACCCTACTCTAGTGTGGTGTGGTGGATTGCCTCTTGGGCTTAGGATGAAGAGTTACAAGGGAAGAACAGCCTCCTGAGGAGAGGTGCTCTTGTGCTTGGTGAGTGTGGTGTCTTTGGTGGAATGGATCCGGTCCAAGATGAGATGAGATGGGATCAGATCAGATGCCTCTCTTCGGTGGTGGCTATCCTATATATAGAGGCCCGGGTCCTCTTCCCAAATATTAGGCGGGAAGGGATCCCACAACGACCAATTTGAAGGGGGACAACTAGTACAAGCTATCCTGACAAAAGATGGTCTTCGCTTGCCAAAGGCTATGGTGGTAACGCCGTCTTGGGCTCCACGCTGACCTCCGTCCTGCTATCCTGCTGGTATTCACTACTAGGGAAAACCTTATACACAAAACTTTAGCAGTAGCGCGTGTTAAAAAAGCACGCTGGTGCTAAGTAGCAGTAGCGCGCTGATGTAAATGGCGCTACAGATATAGTTGTAGTAGTAGCGCGCCTGAAGATAAAAGCGCTACTACTAAAATTCCCACGGCTTACCCGATAGGCTACACATAGTAGTAGTGATCTATGTCGAACCTTGCTACCTCTACTTGCTTTGTAGCAGCGCGTTTACATAGAAAGGCACTACTGCTAAAGGAAATAAAATTAAATGGAAAGCAAATAGAAAAGTAAATGAAACTAAAAGAAATAGAGAAAGGTGAAAGAATAATAAATGAAAAAGGGGAAAAGAGAAAGGAATAACAGTAGCGCGTATCGAGGAACACGCTGTAGCTAGATTAGCAGTAGCGCACTTCCTGGAACGCGCTACTGCTACTTCTGACTTAACCGCGCGGTTCGTTCTTCTCCATGGCCACTTCCTCCTAATCCAACTCCTCCGATGTCGCCCATTGGCCGCCGCGCGCTCTCCCGTCGCTCTCCGCACACCCTCGATGCCGCCCCGACCCCAGATTCAACGCCGCCGTCGACCCCGACCTCGACGCCGCCCCTGACCCCGACCTCGACGCCGCCCTTCGCCGCGCGCCCGAGCCTCGACCCCGACCTCGATGCCGCCTGCCCCTCCCTCGCCGCAGGCACCCTAGGTGAGCACGCGTGCTACTCCCCTCCCTACCTCTGCCTAGGGTTCTTCAAATATTAGTTGCATCAAATTAGTTAGGGTTCATCTATAGGTGGAAACGAATCGGATGGGGATGTTATCGGATACGGATGCAGCTCGGATGTTTTCTTAGATGATGAATAAACACTATTGTAATGCATAATAAAATGAGTAAAATTTAACCACTTATTTCACTTTTAAGTTCGATAATTGGAATATCCGCTACCACTTTCCACCCCTAGGTTCATCAAATTAGATGGTAAGTAGGGCAGTAGTTCCTAGGTACTAATTAGTTAGTAAGAACTAGGTACTCCCTCCGTAAAGAAATATAAGAGCGTTTACATCACTAAAGTAGTGACCTAAACGCTCTTATATCTCTTTACAGAGGGAGTACTAATTAGGTACTAGTTTATTTTTATTTGTAGTAAGTTTATTTTTAGTAAGAACTAGTTGAACATGCCACATTTGTTGTTATTTTTTAGTTAAAGCAATTTTTCCCGCACCGACATTGACGAAGCCTATCCTGCATCCTTGTCGTCGACTCGGTGGAGGACGCCTGCTTGACCAGATGGGCCATGTCCGGGACTGGGCTCCGCCGGGCTGGTACTGGGAGGCGCTACCTACCGAGGGGCGCAGCTTGGTGAGGAGTAAGCCCGTCGTTGACCCAAACCTTCTTTGGTGGCGGTCGCGTGGGCCAGTGACGGTCGAGAGGCTTGAGGACCCCGCGGAGGTGGTACGTCACCGTGTCAGCGAGGAGGACACGCACGTACGTCGCTACTTGGTTGTGCTGGAGCACAGGTTCTCCAATACCTGGCAGGTTCTCCAGGGATCTCACTTGAGCTATGATCCTATGATGGTTCCTTCTCTTTGGGTGTCCAACGCTTGCGCTGATACCTGTCGTTCGCTAGGGTTTTAGTTGTATTAGTGATGTTATATGTATGATACTATTCGGGATGCATTAGTAATAATATTCAATGATGTATGGACGCAAGAGATGATTTACTTTTTCTTATTGAATGCATGCTAATATGAATACTTATTTATTTTATGATTTGGTTTTTCTTATTGAATTCTCATGTCAATATGAGTCCTATAAGATATTCTGAAATGTACATCTTGTGTTGCTCAAATAGGATATGTGCTTGCCCAAGTGGCTGGTCATGTTTGTAGGTTACACCTCCGACTGGCCTATGATTTGCTGGAGTGTTGATTCATTTTCGTTCCGGCAAATTTCAGGCGATCGATATGTCCTATTTTAGCAAAGGTCATGCCGGATTTTTCCTTGAATTTTGGCATGACTTGTGCCAGAATATGTAGGAAATATCGAGTGCCCTAGATATGTGTGTTGAGTACCCTGGTAGTTGTCTTCGATCGATTTTCAATTAATGTTTCAACTATGAACATAGGAAATGTTTGATGAAGAAAAGGATTTCGGTATTTGCAAATACTGCGAAGACGAGCGCGGCCTATGCGACAAAATCTTCCTAGATGATGATAGGCGCTTCAGCATCAAGCGGGACAAGAACTTCGAATTAGATACAGTAAGTCACAATGACAAGTCTTTTTTCGTAATTAAGCATGTCATCTGCTTCATTGCTTCAACTTATAATTTAATTTTTTTTACTATTCTACTACCGTATCTCGTGCCATGCAAGAGTTTTTGTCTTGGATTAGATAGGTTTCAGTCGTGTGAAAACTACTATGGAGGTAAAGAGAGTTTACTTGAAGACCAAGCATGGTTGTATTTTCCATGCAAAATTATACAACGCAGGCACCTACACCTATTTTGGATGCAAAACTTGGCAAGCATTATGCAAGACTTATGTATTTGAGCCTGATATGGTTATTACCTTTGATATTCGTCCGAAAGATGATATTGAAGGTAATATCGACATCTGGGTCGATGTGCAGACGCCTCCAGTTATACCATTATGTGAGTTTCTCAACCATATTTATGTATTTCATATTATTTATTCAAAAATAGTTGACAACTAATTTCTATTGACAGCTTATTTCTGTTCAAGAAAACATGTCCAGTGCTTGGTAGACAGGACCTACTACTGTCGCGGGGCTGTACTAACCTGCAAGGAGATAAGTCATTATGTTTCATGGCTTGAGGATCTTCATACTGTCAAGACAAATTATTTTTCTGGACATAAAAATCTTAGTACTCAAAACATGCGACCAATAGTGTTCGTACTGAACTACGGTCACATCTATTTAGGGAAGATGGTAAGATTTTTACTATTTGTCCTCAGTGCATCTTTTGCATAAATTATTTTTTAAGCTAAACTTCATTGCTAAGTATGTTACTATATGATGTTCTTCAACAGGGACTCTCGATGAATGTTGTGCCTCATTGGATCGAGACTAAAGGTCGCATGAGAATTGTTAGCTTACGGCCAAGATATCCTACAATGCACTTTAGTGCATTCAGGATTTCTAATAGTGAGGAATTCTTAATAGTGAAAGACTGGAGCAAAATTGTGAACAATTGCAGATAAGTACTAGGGGGCGGCAATCAAAAGCGCAGCCCATGATTAGGAGACATGTTTATCTGCATGCTCCAACTTGATGAAGAAGGAGTGCTACACATGTTTTATGTTATTTTACCTGAGAGAGAGCAGCAGGAATGATTAGCTAGCTAGAAATGAGTTTGAATATGATGATGTGCTACACTATGACTATCATGATTAAATAGCTAGTGTTGGTGGTAATGACTATGATGATTATTATTAGCTAGTGTTGGTGGTGATTAGATAGCTACCGCAGCTAGTGTTGGTGGTGATTAGCTAGCTAGAATGAGTTTGAAGATGATGATGTGGTCCACTATGACTATCATGATTAAATAACTACTGCTGGTGGTAATGACTATGATGATAATTAAATAGCTTGTGCTGGCGGATTAGATTCAAGTGGAGGCAACATGTGGTGCACATCGAAAGTACTACTAGTCCAAACTAGATCAAGTTTGGATTAGTAGTATACTTTTGACATGCACCACATATTGCCTCCACTTGAACCTAATCCACCTTCATTTGATACACTATTGTGGGCATAATGATATAAACCTCATAATTGGTATTGTACCAAAATTTGTATAACGGTGTATAAATACACTCGAAATGAAAAAAATGAAAAAAAGAATACTAGTAGCGACGGATAGTAAAGATGCTGCTACTAGCTAGATTAGCAGCAGCGCGGGAGAGAATAAACGATGTGGCTATGTGTCTTAGCAGGAGCGCATGTCGCACGCGCTAGTGCTAAGTAATAGCTATAGCACCTTATTAGTAGCACGGTGTCCCGCGCTACTAGTGGGCATTAAACCCGATCTACTACTAGGGTTTTCCCTAGTAGTGCTTGTTTTTGTTCCCACGATATGAAACCTTTGCCTGATGCCTCAGGACTCCTCGCCTACGCTATCCTCTTTAGCACCAAAGAGGGAAGCAAGGACATTGCGCACGCTGGCACCCGCTTGGCTCTAGTCGTCATGGCTTGCGTCATAGGAACCTCGCGAGGTGTACCTTGCCTAGATCTCTCTGCCCCTCGCGAGCCAGACTGGTGAGGCCGCCCCTGAGGAGGTCTTGCATCGTCCGCCTCGCGAGGCTTGGCCCCTCGCGAGGGTCTTGAGTGTTTGCTGGTGAAGATGGGCCGTACAAGGCCGCTGATGGAGCCTCGCCACGGGCCGCAGGCAGGCAAGTCTGGGGACCCCCATTCCTAGAATGCCGACAAAAGCCCCCGAGCCCAAGGCGCGCTCGGGCTTGGCTTCGAGGCGAAGACAAAGGGCAAGTGCGGAGCGTCGCGGGCCCAACAGCCTGTGGCCCCGGTTGGCGCCTGGCAACTGATTGGACATGGGCCACCCTGGACCGCTGTTGATCGCTGGAGGCCGAGCTAGAGACCATGCGGAGGGAGCACGTGAAAGAAGTCCGAGGCCGCAAGGCGGAGGAGGAGAAGATGAAGGCCCGAGAGGACGCCGTCAAGGATCGCGACGCCAAACTGGAGCAGCTGGCGAAGGTGAAAGTGCGTTATATCGACTAGAGGGGGGTGAATAGGCGATTTTTATGAAAGTCTTCAAAACGTGGGAGTTATGAAGACAAACAGCGAAGATTATGCCTATTACTATGCAGCGGAAGTTAGATTACACTAGGCCGGCCATAGTCAGGTATTCAATAGAGTGAAAGCACAATGACAAACAGCTGCAGTGTAATAAGGATCAGGTAGGAAGAAGTTATGAAGCCACAGATCATACATTCATGTTGTGAAGACAAAAGATAAAGCAAGCATGCAATGTCTTCACAGTGAGTAACAGTAAGAAAAGGAAGTGAAGATGAAACCAGTGACTCCTTGAAGACAATGATGTGTTGGACCAGTTCCAGTTGCTGTGACAACTGTACGTCTGGTTGGAGCGGCTAGGTATTTAAACCTTAGGACACACAGTCCCGGACACCCAGTCCTGAACACACAGTTCAGGACACCAAGTCCTCACCGTATTCTCCTTGAGCTAAGGTCACTTAGTCCTCGCCCAATCACTCTGGTAAGTCTTCAAGGTAGACTCCCAAACCTTCACAAACTTCGTTCACTGGCAATCCACAATGTCTCTTGGATGCTCTGAACGCGACACCTAACCGTCTGGAGGATTCACAGTCCTCAAGTGTAATAAGTCTTCAGATCACACAGACAAGAAGACCTAAGTGATGCCCAATTTTCTCTGGCTCTGGGTGGTTAGGGCTTTTCTCATCACTAGGAATTTTCTCTCAAAGGCTTCGAGGTGGGTTGCTCTCAAACGACAAAAGCCGTGCACTGAAATCTGAGCAGCCAACCGTTTATGGTTGTGGGGGTGGGCTATTTATAGCCACTTGGCAACCCGACCTGATTTGTCCGAAATGACCCTGGGTCACTAAGGAACTGACACGTGTCTCAACGGCCAGATTTCGAACTCTCATGGCAACTTTACTTGGGCTACAAGCAAAGCTGACTTGTCCGGTTCTGGACAAGATTCGCTCTCATTGTCTTCACTCGAAGACATACGTTTTTGATTTAGGCATCACTTCAGTCATTCTGACTGGTTCTCCTGGACCCCACTTAACAGTACGGTGGTTCCTATGACTCAACACAAAAGAAAAAGAACTACGAAAGATCTAAGTCTTCGAGCTCCATATGCTTCATAACGTGTCTTCTTTTGTCATAGTCTTTAGAGTGAATATCTTCATGTACCACCTTTGTCTTCAATGTCTTCATACATTTTTAGGGGTCATCTCTGGTAGTAAAATCGAATCAATGAGGGATTTCTACCTGTATTATCCTGCAATTCTCACAAACACATTAGTCCCTCAACTAGGTTTGTCGTCAATACTCCAAAACCAACTAGGGGTGGCACTAGATGCACTTAAAATCTCCCCCTTTTTGGTGATTGATGACAAACTAGTTGAAGTTTTCAATGGGGAATATAGTCTGTGAAATTGTAAAGGAATTGTCTTCATAAGTTGCAAGGGCTCCCCCTGAAGATGTGAATATAAGTTAATTTGCTTTTGGAATGCAAATGCACATGGCATGTTGTACTTGTGGAGATCCACTTCAGCTTATGATGACAATCCACTCTGCATGTGAAAGTATATGAAGATAATGACATGCATAATGGAAAATGGACGTCTGGAGAATAAGATAAGTGCGGAATTTATCGTCGCACATGCGGAATTTATCTTCGCAAACAGAGTGGCAAACAAGTAGCAGACGACCATCGAGTTTTAGTGTTTACAACTCAAAGAACCAAATGAAGCAAAAACAAGAGTTGTAAACACGAAGCAAAATATAACAAAACATAAGGCACCCGCCCATATTGACCCACTTGAAGACTATAAACATCATATGCTTCTCCCCCTTTTGTCAGTAATGACCAAAAAGGTTTGAAGACATAGAGTTTTCTACACGTTCCCAGGCGCAGCAGGGTCGGTGGAGTTGTTTGGCGGTGCAGAGCTTGGAGGTGCTGAAGCAGGTGGCGGTGATGTAGCATCGTCGTCTTCATCAATGATTCTGGCAGTGACTGTGGCAGCAGATGAAGAAAACTCAGAGTCTTCAAGTGATGGTGTGTTGTGCATCACAGCCCTTCTGGGAGGTGTGGTGTCAAACTTGAAGCGCTCTGTGAAGCCATCCTCTTCAAGTTCAGCTTCAGTGCATATCATTGAGAGCCCTTTCCATGTACGACGGCACGTTTCATGTGTAACGAAAGCATTCTTGGTGGCTAGGTTTCGAAGACGATTGACATCCATGAAGAGGCTCTTCATTTGACGCTTTAGCCAGTCGTGATGCCTATCTTGCTTTTGGTGAAGGGCCACAAGAAGCTCTCAGTCATTGAGGACACGAGCACGCTTCTTGGGTCTTGGAGCATTTGTGCTGTCTATGGCTTTAGTAGATGCTGGTGCACGTGTAGTGCCAGCCAACGGATATACCCTGGATATGGCTTCAACACCTTCAACATTCTGCGTGAAGCTCTGGTGTTCTGCATTCTGAAGACTTATCGGTTGCTTGGCAGGCTCAGCATATATTGCTTCAGCAGAGGTATCCACATCTGGCAAGAAGATCCGATGGTTTTGAGCTGAGGGCTGATACGAGATCGCAAAGTGCAGTTTGATCAGCCTCATCACCCAAGGAGCATAGAACTTCAAACCAAATAAATCTGAGCCTGACGCTGCAAGTTGGCATATGAAGAAATCCTGTGCGTTGAAGCATTTGCCATGAAGGATATAGAATATGAGATTCTTCATTGCACCCTCAATCTTGGCATGTGGAGAGTGTCCCTTAATGGGCTAGAGAGTCCGTCGGATGATGTGATATATGGTCCTAGGCAGGAACTCAAAGTCTTCAAGGAAGAACTCTGTTGGATAAGGAGCATTGTGGGGCAATGGCGTCATCATTGAGAGCATCTGACTCATATTTGGTTCAGGCCTCTGGAATATGCTCTCAATAGCTTCAACATGTAGTTGACAACCTTCCTTGAAGAATTCGCCATGAGTGGGCAGGCCGGTGAGCTCAATGATATCAAATGCATTGGCTTCATGATGGACATTGCCGGTCATCCACTCCAGGACCCAAGTCTTCGGATCTCTGTTGTATCCTTTAATGTAGAGGGTGGCATAAAACTGAAGTTGAAGCTCTTCATTCCAGTGCTCTTCATCTGTGACAAACGGCAGCAGACCCACTTGCTTGAAGCAATCCAAAGCTTCCTCAAGACATGGCAGACCAGCAATGGCTTCAACCTCAAGGCGCTTGTGCGGGAAGATGCGACCTTGGTTGTATAAGATGCTTGAGTAGTAGCTGCGCTAAGGATAGCTCCAGAACCTGTCTGATACAATCCTTTCCCTTGAATAGGGGTTCTTGGAGCTGTTGAAAAATGTATTGTCTGCCTTGAAGCTGTTAATATCAAAGGAGCTAGGTGCTGATGCAGGACCTGGGAACCTTGGAAGCCTTGGGACTGGCTTCTGGACATGAGGCCTGTGCTCAATATGATAATCAAACTGTGGACCTGCAGCAGACTCAGGAACAGAAGTGTCTGGCTCAGTAGCTTCGCTGTCCGCTGAAGCATTTGGTGGGGCGGGCTCCACATTGGCTTCAGTGTTTGTGGTGGCAGCCGCAACATTTTCTTCCACCGCTTGTGTAGTTGGAGGAGCAAACTCAGGCACGTTCTCCTGGAGAACTGCATCTTGATGGAGCGGGGGAGTGGGTTCTGGTGGTGCTTCTTCATTGTCTTGGGCTGATGCAGCCGAAATTTCTTTAGTATGGACTTGAGGCCTTGGACCTTTGCGAAGCCTACGGAACGCAGACGACACTTGTGGGGTCGGAGTGGGCTGGGCCTCAAAGTCTTGTTCCTCCTGAGGGCGATCCGCCCATGACTCATATTGTGCCATTGGCGTCAGAGGACGACCAATACTGATGAGGTCGCTTGTTTCAAGCTGAGGAAGGGCTGCATCATCTTGTACATTGTCTTGGTGACCAATGTCTTCAGCAGCTATGGGGTCGGTTGCTGGAATATCTTCAGCTTCAGGAGCCTCTGTGGGAGCAGGCTCATGAACTGTTAGTCGTCTTTCTGCATTGGGGTGAATGACAGAGAGGGGTTCAACCATCAAGGGCTCTGTGGGAGCAGCCCGAGCTTTCTTGATCTTGCGCTTCTTCTTGGTGGGGTCAGAAGGAGAGGCTTCAGAGTGTTTCCTCTTCCTAGCTTCAGCCTCTGCATTCCATGTCTTCTTAAGCTCTGAAGCAGTTGACCGGCTCTTTGGCTTCGAGCCAGTCGTGGCGGTTGGGAAGACAATCGGAATAGCTTCTTGTCTTGGTGCCTCTGGTTCATTCACAGCAGGTTGCTTCTTCTTCTTCGCGGCCATCTTGGGGTCGATGCCAGGACGCCCAACTGCCTTGCGCTTCTCGGCCTCATTGTAGGCCTGCACACATCGTTCTGCCAGAGACTTCATCCGCTCACGCGAGCCCTGAGCTTCAGCATGCTTCTTCAGGAAATTTTCCTTGAGCTCATGCAACATGGTTTTGAAGCTCTTCACTTCCTGCATGCTGAGCCTGGCCATGTGCTTCTTGAACTGAGCCTTTTCATGATCAATTTTCTGCTTCAGCTCAACAATGCGCTGAGCAATGGCTAGTTCTGAAGCAATTGCGCCTTGGAAGGCGACGCTGAGGCCGACAGGCAGCTGCAGATCTTTGAAGCTTATGTCTGGTGAGGCAAACCATTCGTCGGTGAAGTTGTGGATGATGGCGACATCAAAGAGAGGCAAATTGTTGAAGATTTCAGCTTCTTCTTTGCTTTTGATAAGCTGCTCTAGAGCGTCAACTCCAAGATCTTCATCGCTTGATAGATCAATGGCTTTGCTGCGCAGTATGGCAGCAGCAGTGAGCTCTTTGCCGGTTTGTTGCTGGGGCACCTTTTCCTTCTGGGGCTTGGAGACGCGGGAGACGTCTTCAGACTGCACACTGACTTCAGGAGGTGAAGTTTTCAATGGCTTCGCCCTTGAGATCTTTGATGAAGGGGCCGGCTTTGAAGCTTTTGTCTTCTTTGACTGCTTTGGCTTCGGCACAGCAGGAGCTTCATCAGACTCAGAATCAGCTGGAGGGTCATTCATGGCAGTCCCTTGGACTAAGATGTGAGTGATAAGGCCCTCAAGGTTGGCAAACGGACCGATGACATTGGGTTCTGCGTAGCGTGTGCCATCTGCCCTTGGTGCGGAGGGGCCAGGGTTGAAGTCTAACCCTAACTTCTTCTTGTTCTGCTTCGCTGATTGTTGGGCAAACTAGAAGTTGCGCTTGAATAGATTGTCGGCACGACACCAGAGTAGTGATGACGGATGTGCATCATCAGGCTGTGGCCCACGAACCATGCATGGATAGAAGCTTTGGGCAATAGCTTCATCTCTGGACCTGGGTACAAGGTTTTTGTATAAGATGTCTCCCCACGGTCTTTTGGTGGCACTTTTCTCAGCATACTCTTGGGTTGTGAAGCGTTATTTGAACCATTGTTCAGCCCAATAGCGTCGAATCCATTGGATTCGGGTCTTGCGCTGCCCATAATTCTCTTCAGGATCTGTTTTATACATTTCTGCCAGGTCTTCAGGCAGATCTTTGGAAGTTCCTTCATGTCGTTGTCTGCCCCCCTTCCTTGCTGCTGCTTCTGAAGCCATAAATTTTAACTTGAAAGGCTTCAAAGCTTTCAAAGGCTTCAAAGGCTTTCTTTTGCTTGACCAACAGGAGCTGGCTTCAGGAAAGTTTATGTGATGCTGTAGGAATTCTGCAAATGAATGCAGACTATGAGAACCGAAGGATTCTCCCACGGACATGTACCTGTGACAACATTAAGGTGCGAGGGAAGGGGAAGAGGTCATATGCATTCTCAGAAGGTTTTGAAGATTAATCAGTTTAGAAGACATTGACCTCATCATGCGAAGACATTCACTCATAGATAAGCAGTTGGTTCCAGATTTGTACGAACCCACAGATCAGTACAAATGAGGAATCTAACTACTTTATGAAGCACAAGTGAATATACTAGGCATGTTATGAGATGCAGATTAAGAGATCTAACTTGTGTGAAGATAAACCTCTTATGGTAGAAAGTGACAGAACCATGAGATCAAACGGGGATGTAAAAAGAAGTTTTATTTACCACACTTGGAAATGCCAGACAGAAGTGGGAGATGATGCCGAGCAGTTCAGTTCTCCGTGCCCTAACTTGGCGACGGAAAACACCTACGGCGACGGTGGAGAGACGATGTCCGCAGTCGGCGTGATGACGGTGTTGGAGAGGTTGCGGCAGCGAAGCGCTTCGTCTCCGGTGTCGTCGAGTGCTAGCGGTGGCGCTAGGGTTCATGCCAGGGTGGAAGAAGGAGATAATGACCGTGGTAAGAGTGAATTTATAGGCTCAAGGGCGGCACTGTGCTATTACACAGGCGCCCCTGGCAATTCGCATCTGAGGAACGCGTGGCCAGTTTGCGGAAGTTTTGGGTTTGTTCCACGTCCCACGCACGCCTGAATTGTCGGGTGGTCGTTCCTACTTCTCCGGATTTTATGTGGATAAATGAGCATTGAAAACGGATTTTATGGTTGTCTCTTTATCTTCTGCTGACAAGGACGCAGTGAAGACATTCGACATTTTCAATAGAATGCATATGACTTGGAGAGATATAATTTGAGATAGAAAGCATAGAGAGATTAGGGTCCGATCACATTCACTTAGTTCAAAAGATTCAACCAAGAAGACATAGCCATAAGTGAATGTTGTAGAGGATAGAACACTAGTATGTATATATCTATGTAATCAACATAGTGAAGATAATCATGAAGACATGTTGAGTTCAAAGCCAAACCAAATGTGAAGATATTGCAAGGTAACGCCATGAGTGAAACACTTCAAAATGGAACGTTTGGTGGTGGCGTTACCCACCGTATAGGAAGTATTAGACCCAGACACGGCGCACAATTATCGTGGCGCTCCAAAGTCAAATTCCACATTAATGTATTCACACTTAGAATGTATGTCTTCATTGATTGAAGATATACTTTACTTTGTGTGTTGCACAACTAAGTCATCAATATGCATAAGTGTTAGGATGTGTGCCTGATCATAGGACATTTGAGGATTCCAAGATATTTATCTCACACCGTAACTTGCAAAATCTCTTCTCATCCAAGGGCTTGGTGAAGATATCTACCAATTGTTCTTCAGTGTTGACGTGTATGATATCAATGTCTTCCTTCACAACATGATCTCTGAGAAAGTGATGACGAATTTCAATGTGCTTTGTCTTCGAGTGCTGAACTGGGTTGTTGGCAATCTTGATGGCACTTTCGTTGTCGCAGTAAAGTGGTACTTGCTTCAGATGAATGCCATAATCCTTGAGTGTTTGCTTCATCCACAGAAGCTGAGCGCAGCAAGATCCAGCAGCAATGTATTCAGATTCAGCAGTGGAGAGAGATACACAGTTCTGCTTCTTTGAAGACCAACATACAAGTGATCGTCCCAGAAAGTGACATGTGCCTGATGTAGACTTGCGATCAACTTCATCACCAGCATAATCAGCATCCGAAAATCCAACCAAATCAAACTCTGAGCCCTTTGGATACCATAATCCTAGAGTTGGGGTGTGAGCCAAATATCGAAGAATTCGCTTCACAGCTAAGTGATGCGACTCCTTTGGTGCCGCTTGAAATCGAGCACACATGCAAACACTAAGCATAATATCTGGCCTAGATGCACATAAATAAATCAAAGACCCAATCATGGAGCGGTATACCTTTTGATCGAACTCTTTACCATTGTCGTCAGGACCTAGATGATGTTTGGCTGGCATTGGTGTTGTGAAGCCTTTGCAGTCTTGCATACCGAACTTCTTCAGGAAATCTTTGAGATACTTCTCTTGAGATATGAAGATGCCATTGCATTGTTGTCATATTTGAAGACCAAGGAAGAACTTCAGCTCCCCCATCATGGACATCTGATATTTCTCTTGCATCATATATCCAAACTCTTCACTGTACTTCTGATTGGTGCAGCCGAAGATAATGTCATCCACATATATTTGGCACACAAACAGTTCACCATCATATGTCTTCGTGAAGAGAGTGGGATCCAGGGAACCAGGTATGAAGCCTTTGCTCTTCAGGAAGTATTTGAGTGTGTCATACCAGGCCCTAGGGGCTTGTTTGAGGCCATACAATGCCTTGTTGAGCTTGTATACCATGTCAGGATGTTTTGGATTTTCAAAGCCAGGTGGTTGTGTAACATACACTTCTTCTTCAATCTTACCATTGAGAAATGCACTTTTCACATCCATTTGATATAGAAGTATGTTATGATGATTTGCATAGGCCAGCAGTATGCGTATGGCTTCAAGCCTAGCCACAGGAGCAAATGTTTCATCGAAGTCAATGCCCTCCACTTGAGTATATCCTTGAGCAACGAGACGAGCTTTGTTTCTGACAACTTGACCATGCTCATCTTGCTTGTTGCGGTATATCCATTTGGTGCCTATTATGTTGTGCTTCCGTGGATCAGGACGCTTAACCAGTTCCCATACATTATTTAGTTCAAACTGTTGAAGCTCTTCTTGCATAGCTTGAATCCATTCAGGTTCCATGAAGGCTTCTTCAATTTTCTTGCGTTCTGATATTGATACGAATGCGAAGTGCCCACAGAAATTCGCCAGTTGAGTTGCCCTTGAACGAGTGAGTGGACCAGGTGCATTGATGCTATCAATTTGCACTTCATTAGCAACACGAGGGTGTACAGGGCGAAGACTTTGCTCTTGCTGATCTGTGTTGTAGTTGGGAGGAATGTCTTCAGGCTGAGCATTGTCTTCATGTTGATCAGGTGCTGAGATGATAAGTTCTTCTTCAGGATGAGCCTCAGAAGGTATAATCTCTCCAGTTCCCATAAGCTTGATTGATTCATTAGCTGGAACTTCATCTAGCACATTTGGCAGTTGCTCTCTTTGTGAACCATTTGTCTCATCGAACCGCACATCCACTGTTTCAACCACTTTGTAATGAAAGAGATTGAAGACTCTATAGGAGTGCGAATCCTTTCCATATCCAAGCATAAATCCCTCATGTGCTTTTGGTGCAAACTTTGAGGTGTGGTGTGGGTCCTTAATCCAGCACCTTGCTCCAAATACTCTGAAGTAACTGACATTTGGCTTCTTGCGAGTTAGGAGTTCATAAGATGTCTTGTTCAGAAGCTTGTGAAGATAAACGCGATTGATTGTATGGCATGCAGTGTCAATGGCTTCAGTCCAGAATTTTCTTGGAGTCTTGTATTCATCTAGCATTGTTCTGGCCATCTCAATGAGTGTTCTGTTCTTGCGTTCGACGACGCCATTCTGCTGTGGCGTGTACGGAGCTGACAATTCATGTGTGATGCCCAAGGTATCAAGATATGTATCAAGGCCAGTGTTCTTGAATTCAGTGCCATTGTCACTTCTGATGTGCTTTATCTTGGCGCCAAAATTGTTCATAGCACGATTGGCGAAGCGTCTGAAGACATCCTGCACTTCAGTCTTGTAAAGGATTATGTGCACCCAAGTATATCTAGAATAATCATCAACAATGATGAAGCCATAGAGGCAAGCAGTAGTAGTAAAAGTTGAGTAGTGAGTGGGGCCGAAAAGATCCATGTGGAGCAGTTCGAAGGGTTGAGTAGTAGTCATGATTGTCTTGGAAGGATGTTTTGCCCTCGTCATCTTCCCTGCTTCACAGGCACCGCATAAGTGGTATTTCTTGAACTTGACGCCCTCGATGCCTATGACATGCTTCTTCTTCGCAAGGGTGTGGAGGTTCCTCATGCCAGCATGCCCAAGCCTCCGATGCCAAAGCCAGCATTCTGAAGCTTTTGCAAGAAGACATACTGCAAGTTGTGGCCCTGCTGAGAAATCTACCACGTATAGATCATCTTTTCGATACCCTTCAAACACTAGAGACTTGTCAGATTCCATTAGTACTAGGCAACGATATTTTCCAAACATTACGATCATGTTCAAATCGCAAAGCATTGAGACAGACATGAAGTTGAAGCCAAGGGATTCAACAAGCATGACTTTATCCATGTGTTGATCCTTTGAGATTGCAACTCTACCTAGACCCAATACCTTACTTTTACCAGTGTCAGCAAATGTGATGTGGCTCTTGTCGGATGGACGTAAGGTTGAGTCCATAAGAAGGCTTCTTTTGCCAGTCATGTGATTTGTACACCCACTGTCAATAATCCATTCTGAAGACTTTGAAGTCGCTGGTGTCGTACCCTACAGTGCAGTTAGGGGGATAGGCTTCACGAAGAGAATTGTGAAGCAAAAACATTTGACGAACCAGTGGGTTATGAAAACTTAGATCCAGGTTAGGACTAATAGGGAGAGTAGCATGCGATTCAGGAATGAAATACATAATGATGCCATTTGGGCATTTTATCTTGCGCCCTACAAGATTTTTAAGGTCCCCAGCAATAGCATCAGAAGATTTTGTTTTTCTACTGGAGACCTTTCCCTGCAAAAGAGAGTTAAGCTTTCTTAACCACCCACATCTTCAAGGGTGGCTTAGAAGCAATAAGTCTAAGTGCAGCATCTGAGAATTTTGTCTTTGAAGCCTTAGCAAACAGTTTTGCATGTGGACAATAATACTCATAGGAATAAGCAGAATAATTTTTGGTCATATGAACATGACGGTTCGATGAACCGTTTTCATATTCATATGCCTGAGTATGGTTTCTCTGCAAAACATTTGCGTTAGTGTGACTCAGGTGAGTTCTCTGATTGTATGAAGCCTTTGGTCCGTATGAAGCCTTTGGTCTAAGGTTTGTCTTCTTCAAGTGAGGTGTCATGAAGACATTCACAGGAAAATTTTCCAGACACCTTTTCGGAGCCCAGATCTTCTTCATAGGCGGTCCATTCCTGCAGTTAGTACCAATGTACCTGGCAAACACTTCACCATTTTGATTCTTAAACAGTTTATAGTTTGCATCAAATGATTCATCAATAATAATGGGGTTAGCACAAGTGAAGCCAGATAAATTGGATGGATCTGCTGAAAGTTCCTTTGCAGCAACCCATGTGGTTTTGGGGTACTGCTCAGGTTTCCAGTAAGATCCATCTGCGTTTATTTTACTCATGAACCCAACACCATCTTTCCTGGGGTTTTGGTTCAGAATCTACTTCTTGAGGACATCACATAATGTCTGATGTCCTTTAAGACTTTTGTACATCCCTGTTTCAAGCAATGTCTTCAACCTAGCATTCTCATCAGCAATAGCAGTGGTATCCTCAGTAGAGGGGTTAGTTACCACATCAATAGTTGAAGATATTGCAACAACAGTAGCAGTGGAGCATTCAGCAACAGAAGTAGCATTATCACGCTCAATGCATTTAAGACATGGTGGTTCAAATCCTTCCTGAGCGAAACTGATCTGTTCGGCGCGAAGTGACTCGTTTTCCTTTTGAAGATCTTCATGAGCTGCTCTCAATTTCTCAAGTTCTTGCTTCCTTTGAAGATAATCATAGGAAAGCTTTTCATGAGTTGTTGAGAGAGTATCAAGAAGATCTTCAAGTTCCTGATACTTAACGTGAAGATTTTTTATGTCTTCAATTAAGGATTCAGATCGAGACATTTCAGCACCCAACAGATCATCGCTTCTGTCTAACAGTTTTTGAATATGTTCCATAGCTTTCTGTTGTTCAGTTGCAATTTTAGCAAGTGTTTTGTAGATGGGTTTTGAATCACAGTCAGAGTCATCGTCACTAGATGTTTGATAGCGGGTAGTGCATGTGTTTACCTTGGCACCGCATGCCATGAAGCAGTAGTTAGGAGTGGAGTCGTTCTTGTCATTTGCGTCGATGTCGGTGATGCAGTCATTGTCTCCATTGTTGAAGATGGACTTGGCGACGTATGCTGTAGCCAGACTCGCAATGCCAGAATCAGACTCCTCCTCAGACTCCACCTCTGCCTCCTCAGAAGCGGACACCTCCTCTGAATCCATTTCCTTGCCAACAAATGCACGTGCCTTGCCAGATGAGCTCTTCTTGTGTGATGAAGACTTTGAGGAAGACTTGGAAGAAGACTTTTCTTCTTCTTCTTGTCGTCAGAATCATATTCCTTGCTCTTCTTCTTCCTTCTGTTCTCATTGTCCCATTGTGGACACTCAGAGATGAAGTGTCCAGTTTTCTTGCAGTTGTGACATGTTTTCTTCTTGTAGTCATGAGCAGAAGCTTCATCATTCCTTGAGCTTGATCGTGAAGATTTTCTGAAGCCTTTCTTCTTGGTGAATTTTTGGAACTTCTTCACTAGCATTGCAAGTTCTCTTCCAATGTCTTCAGGATCATCAGAACAGCTGTCAGATTCTTCTTCAGATGAGGAAACAGCTTTTGCCTTCAAGGCACGAGTTCGCCCATAGTTTGGACCGTAGATATCTCTTTTCTCAGAAAGCTGAAACTCATGTGTGTTGAGCCTCTCAAGTATGTCAGACGGATCGAGTGTCTTGAAATCAGGACGTTCTTGAATCATCAGGGCTAGGATGTCAAACGAACTATCAAGTGATCTCAGCAGCGTCTTCCCGATTTCATGTTTGGTGATCTCAGTGGCGCCGAGGGCTTGAAGCTCATTTGTGATATCAGTGAGGCGATCAAATGTGTGCTGGACATTCTCATTGTCATTTTGCTTGAAGCGGTTGAAGAGGTTGCGAAGAACACTGATTCTTTGATCTCTCTGGGTTGAGACACCTTCATTGACCTTGGAGAGCCAGTCCCAGACTAGCTTGGATGTCTTCAAGGCACTCACATGGCCATACTGTCCTTTTGTCAGATGGCCACAGATGATATTTTTGGCAGTAGAGTCCAGTTGAGTGAACTTCTTGACATCAGCAGCAGCGACACCTTCTCCAGCCTTGGGAACGCAGTTCTCGACGACATACCATAGGTCGACGTCAATGGCTTCAAGATGCATGCGCATCTTATTCTTCCAGTAGGGATATTCAGTTCCATCGAAGACGGGGCACGCAGCGGAGACTTTGATTATCCCTGCAGTCGACATAGCTAAAACTCCAGGTGGTTAAACCGAATCACACAGAACAAGGGAGCACCTTGCTCTGATACCAATTGAAAGTGCGTTATATCGACTAGAGGGGGGGTGAATAGGCGATTTTTATGAAAGTCTTCAAAACGTGGGAGTTATGAAGACAAACAGCGAAGATTATGCCTATTACTATGCAGCGGAAGTTAGATTACACTAGGCCGGCCATAGTCAGGTATTCAATAGAGTGAAAGCACAATGACAAACAGCTGCAGTGTAATAAGGATCAGGTAGGAAGAAGTTATGAAGCCACAGATCATACATTCATGTTGTGAAGACAAAAGATAAAGCAAGCATGCAATGTCTTCACAGTGAGTAACAGTAAGAAAAGGAAGTGAAGATGAAACCAGTGACTCGTTGAAGACAATGATGTGTTGGACCAGTTCCAGTTGCTGTGACAACTGTACGTCTGGTTGGAGCGGCTAGGTATTTAAACCTTAGGACACACAGTCCCGGACACCCAGTCCTGAACACATAGTTCAGGACACCAAGTCCTCACCGTATTCTCCTTGAGCTAAGTTCACTTAGTCCTCGCCCAATCACTGGTAAATCTTCAAGGTAGACTCCCAAACCTTCACAAACTTCATTCACTGGCAATCCACAATGTCTCTTGGATGCTCTGAACGCGATGCCTAACCGTCTGGAGGATTCACAGTCCTCAAGTGTAATAAGTCTTCAGATCACACAGACAAGAAGACCTAAGTGATGCCCAATTTGCTCTGGCTCTGGGTGGTTAGGGCTTTTCTCCTCACTAGGAATTTTCTCTCAAAGGCTTCGAGGTGGGTTGCTCTCAAACGACAAAAGCCGTGCACTGAAATCTGAGCAGCCAACCGTTTATGGTTGTGGGGGTGGGCTATTTATAGCCACTTGGCAACCCAACCTGATTTGTCCGAAATGACCCTGGGTCACTAAGGAACTGACACGTGTCTCAACGGTCAGATTTCGAACTCTCATGGCAACTTTACTTGGGCTACAAGCAAAGCTGACTTGTCCGGCTCTGGACAAGATTCGCTCTCATTGTCTTCACTCGAAGACATAGGTTTTTGATTTAGGCATCACTTCAGTCATTCTGACTGGTTCTCCTGGACCCCACTTAACAGTACAGTGGTTCCTATGACTCAACACAAAAGAAAAAGAACTACGAAAGATCTAAGTCTTCGAGCTCCATATGCTTAATAACGTGTCTTCTTTTGTCATAGTCTTCAGAGTGAATATCTTCATGTACCACCTTTGTCTTCAATGTCTTCATACATTTTTAGGGGTCATCTCTGGTAGTAAAACCGAATCAATCAGGGACTTCTACCTGTATTATCCTGCAATTCTCACAAACACATTAGTCCCTCAACTAGGTTTGTCGTCAATACTCCAAAACCAACTAGGGGTGGCACTAGATGCACTTACAGAAGGCATAGGCCGCGGAGCATAGCCGACTGGAGAAGCTGGAGTAGAAGCTGAAGGCGGACAAGGCCGAGCTTGACGCCAAGGTGTAGGTCCTCACTGAGGACCGCACGGCCTTTAAGCCCCTTGAGGAGAGGTCTCGGACGGCGCTGCAGTCACTCTACGAGAAGGCCTTGGAGGAGCCGCTAGCCGCTGATGACGAGGGCCCCACCAAGCTGCTTCCTTATCTGGTCGGTGCGCTTGAGGACGTCGTGAGCGGTATCGGCCCCATGGCAGAGGAAGAAGCCCGCGTTCTTCGCGCTGACGCGCGTCTTCAGCCACCTCCATCTCCACCATCCTGCCACCTGCCTTGACGAGCTGCTAGAGCCTATGGACGACGAGCATTGCGCGGCTGCTGCCGCGGCCGTGAAGGTTCGGGTGGAGGCCCTACTGAAGAAGTTCCGCGCCTTTGCTCCCGCGCCTCCGACCGGTGGTGCTACTGATCCTGCAACTCCAGCTGGTGGTATAGGTGAAGGCAACACCGTTGAATAAGAAGCATCCCTTGCAGGAAACGGCGGTGTCCAGGGGTGACGGGATGACTTGCTGGTGGCTCCTTTCCTGTTTAGTTTCTGCAATATGCACCATGCCTCGTGGAGGTGTTAAACTCACGTTTGGTTTCAGGAGAACAATATGTCTTGTAACATTTGCTTTGAAATTCTGCGATTTCCTTTCCATTTTCTTTACGTTCTACGATGGCAGGGCCCGACCCCGCGCATACCTCAGCCGCCATTGGGCCGTCCGGATCACCAGGACAGACCAAGGAATGAGGGGAAACGTGATCGGTTAGGCTCCTGAGTCGCGATGCTTAGGAGTCCCCCTAGACGTGCAAACAGCCTAGAAAGGAGATTTGGGAGTAGGCCTAGTGTTCTACGTTGGCAGGGCCCGACCCCGCGCATAACTGAGCCGCCATTGGGCCGTCCGGATCACCAGGACGGACCAAGGAGTGAGGGGCTACATGGTCAGTTAGGCTCCTGAGTCGCGATGCTCAGGAGTCCCCCTTGACATGCAAACGACCTTCACACCTTGGCTCCACTTGGGAGGGTGCGAGACGACCAGGTCCGAGCGACCTAGCAGGGTGGTGTACGCTTGGGCGTGACCCAAGCGCAGCCCCCGTGCCCAGCCCCCTCGTGCGACTCTCCTGAGGGGAGGTGTTGCGACGAGGCCAGACACTGAGCTCGGAGGCTCCCTGAGGTTGATACGGCCGTGAGGCCGCCCTCAGTTGTTTATCACCAGTGCGGAGCATAACGCTTCTACACTTGCACGGGCATAGCCGCTCCTCGGCAGTGTCGACTGCCAGCGTGGAGCCTGGTGCTTCCACTGGCACGTGGGAGGGGACTCCCTACTGCGGAGAGCCCCCGGGGCATGTACAACCCCGCCCTGACACGTGGCTTGCACGTTAGGGCTAGACAAGGTGTGTCTGGGCACTCGTGACCCAGCTCGGGACTCACGAGGCCCTACCTCAAGGTGGGTTGCGTCTGGTCTTGGTTCTTGATGGTTGTGGCGTTCCTGCAAGATGCTTAGACAACCTGCACCGAATGAATTCTTGAGGCTATCACACAAGAAGGCCAAGCACCAACAACCCAGGAGGTGACGTGAACTGGGCCGGCCCGCCAGACAGAGCTCAACCATTGGATTTATCAACACTGCAGGGACGGGCCCGAGCACAAACGCCGTGCCTAGCCTTCTGAAGCAAAGGACCCTGAAGAAAGACGATCGGCGCGCGGCTCCCATGGTGGGTGACAATCAAGCAGGCAATGACGATAGGTAGCTTATGCATGGAAAGCAAGTTAGCTTAGGCAAATGCAAGAACGATTAATGCCGCTGGGTCGGACCCAAGCGGCCTGGGATGATGCAGCCCGAGGGGCGCCCCCAGCAGGGTGAACTAAAGATGCAAGTGGATACATGCCGCAGGGACAGACCAACGCGGCCTAGGAATGATGCAGCCCATGGGAACTCCCAGTTAAATAAATTTTGAAAATGTCACCTGGTTTGGTTGTCGAAGGAGTGTTGGGCTAGCTGAAGACACGTGGCGAAGAAGTCGCTCCTCACAAGCCGTCGAGACCCAGAGCCTTGGGAGGCTCTGGAGGCTCAGGTGGCCTCCTGAGGACCGTCTCCATCTCCGCCAGGACTGCGTGGTGCCTGGCCTCCTAACTTGCCAGGATGCTCCGCAGGTTCCGCTGGAAGTCGGCCGCCACGCTCGGCAGGCCGAATGGCATGCGAACGTAGCTGTGAGGTGGACCCTCACATCGTCCAGCACGCGAAGGCCAGAAGCGCTCCTGAGATGCGGCCTGGTTGAGCCCCAAGATGTCGATGTAGACACGCAGCTCACCACCCTCGCCTGGATGGGGAGAAGGGCCAGGTGGGCGGCGGTCACCACGTATTTCTCTTGCTTCCTGAAGCTCCTAAGTGGCCTTGGTGATGAACTCCTGAGCACTGAGCGCTCCTCACCCGGTGCCTTCTTGAGGGAAACGTGCCGTGAATCACGCCTCCACGTGGTGCCCGAGCGCCTCCCTCATGATGTTGGCCAGGTTTGAGGCCCTCCAAAAGAGAGCCCCCGAGCCCTGCACGAGGAGAGCGCTGGGCACGCCTCCCTATGTGAGGGAGGGAGGCGCGCCAGGTGCGGGCACCGATCTTGAGGTGGCTTCGGTGGAGGCGCCGCTCCCTTGAGGCCCAACGCGTAGTAGCTGCTTCTTCTTTTTGGGGTTGGCCTCGGGAGGGTACTGCACATATGCACTGCCAGGGTCTTCGACTGCTGCAGCTTGAAAGGCGCGCTCGAGGGAGCACACCGCATCTCTTTCTTCGCTGGGACTGTGATGGTTCCACCCCTTCCCGGCATCTTGAGGATGTTGTAGCCATGGTGGGTGAGTGCCATGAATTTGGCTAGCACTGGGTCCCCTAGGATGGCATTGTATGACAGGCGGATGTGGGCGACGTCGAAGTCGACGAGCTCGGTGTGGTAGTTGTCGCGCTGACCGAAGGTGACAGGGAGACGAACTTGCCCTATCGGGGTGGTGGAGCCATTGGTCACTCCTAATAAAGGCTTGGTGGGCTGGAGCCGATCGTATGGCACTTGAAGGTTGTTGAATGTCTCGACGGACAGGACACTGAGCCCTGCGCCGCCATCGATGAGGGTCTTGGTGACTTGGACATTGCTGATGATGGGTGAACAGAGCATCGGGAGAACGCTGGCGGTTGCCGCGCATTTGAGATGGTCCGCCGAGCTAAAGGTGATGGCGTACTTGGACCATCTGAGTGGGCGCTTGACCTCGAGCTTGGGGAGGGCTGCATTCCCCTCGCGAGAGATGTAACACCCACGATGCGGCTATATCTCCCACGTGTTGAAGCATGACTTAGAGGCATAACCGCATTGTAAGCAATGTCGCAAGTGAGGTAATCTTCACAACAACCCAGGTAATGAATAAGGAAAAGAGATACATAATTGGCTTACACTCACCACGTCACACAACAGCATAAATATCATTACATTCATCCAGATACAATCAAGGTCCGACTACGGAACCAAAATAAAGAACAACCCCAAATGCGACAAAGTCCCAGATCGCCCCAACTGGGTACCACTACTGATCATCTGGAAAAGAAACGTAGTATCGTCGTGAGTCCTCATCGAACTCCCACTTGAGCTCAGTCGAATTGCCTGGAGCGGTATCATCGGTCCCTGCATCTGGTTTTGGAAGTAAACTGTGAGTCACGGGGACTCAGCAATCTCACACCCTACATAGACTATTTAAACTCATAGGTAGGGTAAAAGGTATGAGGTGGAGATGCAGCAAGCACTAGCATATATGGTGGCTAACATACGCAAATGAGAGCGAGAAGAGAAGGCAAAGGCACGGTCGAGAAACTATGATCAAGAAGTGATCATAGAACAACCTACGTTCAAGCATAACATGAGACCGTGTTGTCTTCCCGGACTCCGCCGAAAAGAGACCATCACGGCCACACACTCTATTGATTAATTTTAATTAAGTTAAGTTTAAGGTTATCTACAACTAGAAATTAACAAATTCCCATCTGCCCATAACCGTCGGCACGACTTTCAAAAGTTCAAATCCCTGCAGGGGTGTCCCAACTTAGCCCATCACAAGCTCTCATTGTCAATGAAGGATATTCCTTCTCCCAAGACAATCCGATCAGACTCGGAATCCCGGTTACAAGACATCTCGACAATGGTAAAACTAAACCAGCAAAGCCGCCCGAATGTGCCGACAAATCCCGATAGGAGCTGCACATATCTCGTTCTCAGGGCACACTCAGATGAGCGCTCCATACAACTAAAACCAAACCTCGAGTTTCCCCGAGGGAGCGCTGAAAAAGGCTCTAGTTTGGACCAACACTCAAAGGAGCACTGGCCCGGGGGGGTTTAAATAAAGATGACCCTCGGGCTCCGGAAACCCAAGGGAAAAAGAGGCTAGGTGGCAAATGGTAAAACCAATGTTGGGCATTGCTGGAGGAGTTTTATTCAAGGCGAACTGTCAAGGGGTTCCCATTATAACCCAACCGTGTAAGGAACCGCAAAATCAAGGAACATAACACCGGTATGACGGAAACTAGGGTGGCAAGAGTGGAACAGAACACCAGGCACAATGCCGAGCCTTCCATCCTTTACCAAGTGTATAGACGCATTAAAGTAGACAAGATAATATAATGATATCCCAACAATAAACATGTTCCAACAAGGAACAAACTCCAATCTTCACCTGCAACTAACAACGCTATAAGAGGGGCTGAGCAAAGCGGTAACATAGCCAAACAACAGTTTGCTAGGACAAGGTGGGTTAGAGGTTTAACATGGCAATATGGGAGGCATTAAAAGCAAGTGGTAGGTATCGTATCATAGGCATAACAAAAGAGCGAGCATCAATCAAGCAAACATAGAAGTGATTTTGAGGGTATGGTCATCTTGTCTGCAAAGTTCTCTGAGTTGACGTTAGCTTGATCCTCGTAAACGTACTCAACGGGCTCCTCGATCACGTACTCGTCTCCCGGCTCTACCCAATCAAGAACAACAAGCAAAGGGAGACACAATCAACCACATGCAATGCACAAACAACATGATGCAAAACATGGCGTTATATGCGGGATGTGATATGCGATGCATATGCATGTTTCGGAAAGGAATGATTGAACCTGGCCTCAACTTGGAAAACCAAGAGTGCCACTGGAAAGATGAGTTGATTTTGGTCGAAATCGATATAAAGATCACCGGAATCGGATGCACGGTTTGCAAATGGCAAGCAAAACAAATATGGCACCGGTCTGCGATTAACAACATGAGGCCATCTAAATGCATCAAGAACAACAAGCTACAGCATTCTAACATAGAAAAAAATACATGGCAGGGATCCACTCAAGATGCTTGACAAAAGATGAACACTGAGCTACGTCTAATTCACTCAATAGCAGGTTCAAACAAGCATGGCAAAAGTGCCAAAGATATCAGGTTACAGACTTGGTGAAAATAACATCAAGTCAGGAATCTAACATCAGGAAGCAATGTTTAGAGCAAGGTAACAACATGCTACAGGAACATATCATGGAAAAGCAAGGCATGGCCTGAAGCTACTCAAAGAATAGAACAAAAGTCCCTTACTGACCATAAGCCAAAACGGAGCAGAAAATATAATGGCAACCATGTGAACATAGCAATTAACGTTAACGGATTCAGACTTAGCAGAAAATTGGAACATGGCAAAACAGATATCAAGTAGGCATGTTTACGAGCTCGATGCACTCACCACAAAGCATTGCACGAGAAACTAAGCATACACCCAGCACGTAGACATGGCATAGAAGTTAAACATGGCAAGAACAACAACATAGCATGCATGGATCAACTACACCAAGCTCGGCAAAAATGCTTAACATGTAAACATTCTGCCAGGAACATTTTATAGCAAAACTAGATCTCGATTGAGTCAAGCTAGGGTGCTCCATAAATGCAAACAAAGACATGGATGGATAGAGCACCTCAATATCTACAAAACATCCTTACTGATCATGCTCAAAAGAGGCATGGATCACTGGGTTGCAACATGAATACATGGCATAAAAATAATAACATGGCAAAGACTTAGCAGATTTCTAAGTCCCTGAAATCAGCAACATTATGAGAGCTACTTTGCATGCTTGTGCTAGTCACCATAGAGATCACAAAAATACATGGCATACACCCCTGTAAAGATGGCATGGCATACTTCAAAACTCATGTAGGGCTCAAGTTCATAGGAGGCACACAACAATCATGGCAAAAATGACAAATGATCAATTACTGATAAGAAAATGAAAGTAATAGAAACTAGCACTCTTGCAACAACATTTAGGGCATCAAGATGAGCTCAACTCAACATGATGCAATGAGATGAAATGAAGTACACGTCGAGGCGAACAATTCGATATGCTACACGCCCAAAACGGAGCCACGGTTACAAAGTTATGATGCGATGAAATAAGCCAAAAATTACGGGGATTAGGTCATAAAGTCAACCAAAAACACAGATCTGGATCCGGATCGCACGCGTCTCGAGGTTCAATGCCGAGCTGCCGGAGCTGCACGCGAGGTCGCCGGACTTGGGGATCCGGTCGCGAGGAAGAGGACGGAGGACGACCGGAGTCGGGGCGGTGCCGGCGTGGTGGAGCGGCGGAGCAGCAACGATGCGGCA